>NC_069499.1:295322040-295622040 GCF_027579735.1 Bombina bombina | reverse complement strand
CGTCCCTACCTATGAGGTGGCAAAGAGAAATCACAGAGAGCATGCTCACTCTCTGTGATTGGCAGGCCATTCTATCGCACGAGTGAATAGGCTTGAACTACACACTCATCAGAATGTCTAATGATGCATACGGGCCAGCGGAAGAACAGATGCACGGCCCGTATGCAGGGAAGGAACGAGGACAGCTTCTCAAGTTGAGAAGCTGTCCGCACACGCCTTTCAATACTTGGGACTTGAAATGTGAGCAGCATGTAAATAATGCAAAACAGCTCAGCACAGGGGTGGAAATGGCTCAGTAGTTAAGGGATTAAATATGACATTTCATTATTCATTAAAGGGACACTATACCCAAACATTTTCTTTTATGATTCAGGTAGAGAATATAATTTTAAACAACATTCCAATTTACTTCTATTACCTAATTTGCTTTATTCTTTAGATATACTTTAACGAAGAAAAAGCAATGCACATGGGTGAGCCAATCACAGGAGCCATCTATGTGCAGCTTCCAATCAGCAGCTACTAAGCATATCTAGATATGCTTTTCAGCAAAGAATATCAAGAGAATTAAGAAAAATAGATAATAGAAGTAAATTAGAAAGTTGTTTATAATTGTATGCTCTTTCTAGATCGTGAAAGAAAAAATTTGGGTTTTATGTCCTTTTAAATTATTATAATCCAGACTTTGATCAGATCAACCAATGGCTTCATAATTATGTAACTGTAATATTATATATATATGTAAGGTGTATATTTATATGCCAGCACGTGCACCGGATTTGGTTTTATGATGGCAAAGAAACATAAACAATGTTGGCACTCATTTTCATAGTGTGAAAATGCTAATCCATACTGCAATTTGAAGAAGAAACAAAATGTTTTCATACTTATTCATAGCCTTGCAGGGAGCTTGCAATGGTTTCCTACTCTATTTCCAGTCAAGAAGTATGTTAATGTCTTTTGGAGAAGATACCACAAAAAATTAAACTGGATCTTTCATTGGATTGCAAAATAATACAGGTGATATCAAGTATCTACTATTTGTTCCTTAAAGAGAAAACACAGAATATCTGGGCCTAGTCGGATCCTCTTAGCCACTCATAAAATATACCGTGATCTCTCTACATGGTTTAGGTATTGAATAAACAAAACAAAAAAATATATAATGAGTGGTGCTAATTAAGGCTGAGGGTACAAGAATTATGGTATAAGTAGGATGTCTATCCTGAATGATCTATATGCAGTTAGAATCAATCCAAATACTTAGGTTCTAAAGAGTTTATTTGCCCATATTATATGAAATATAATACAGTACAAATGATTCTAAAAAATAAAAATAAGTAGTTGTGGTCACAACTTTAAAAAAAAATTCTAAAAAGTGTATAACTCATTAGTATACACTATTAATAATCTCAAAAAGTACAAAAAGATACAGATAAGTCTGTGACATACACCTAGTGCGTCTTATTATAAGACAGAACGTGTGTATCTATTTGAGATAATATCAATTGGTTCTCAATATAGGTACTAGCACAGTAGTAGGAAATTTTTTTATAAAAGCGTGTTTCCAGAAAATCGTATATATCTCATATAAGATTCAATTTGTAGTGTGTTGCAAAAAATAAATATAAACAGTGTCTCTGTTATTAAGTGTTCCCAAGAGATTTATGGGGGCATATCAATCAAGCTCTGTATGGAGCTTGACGCCCCGTGTTTCTGGCGAGCCTTCAGACTCGCCAGAAACACAAGTTATGGAGCAGCGGTCTAAAGACCGCAGCTCCATAACTTGTCTGCCTGCTCTGAGGAGGCGGACAGCGATAGCCACAATTCAACCCGATCGAGTACTATCGGATTGACACCCCCCTGCTGGCGGCCAATTGGCTGCGAATCTGCAGGGGGCAGTATTGCACCAGCAGCTCACAAGCGCTGCTGGTGCAATGCTGAATATGGAGAGCGTATTGCTCTTCGCATTAAGCGAGGTCTGTCAGACCTGATCTGCACTGTTTGATCAGGTCCGACAGACCTTTAATAAATAGGCCTCATTGTCTCTATTTAAGCAGACATATATAGGGATCAAAGAATATGTCTCTTATTCACAATATAGTGATAAAGTATGCAGAAAAAAAAGTTGTCCACCCTGTATTCCTTAACTGGTTTCTTTAAGGGGGTTTCTTCCCAGAAAAGCCATATTAAATATGAACAATAGGTAATTTAAGATAATTATGTAAAGTTTATTAGTCTGCTAAGGTTTTATAAGAAGCCTTGTTATCACTGAGATCCCTCAAGGAATGTTCTAAAGGATATGGAACCATGTAGCTCATTAGGGGTCTGATGATATAAAGCTCTCCGCTCAGATGAGATGATATAAAATAATCCTCTAACACTGCAAGATCCCTCATGAGATTCTAAAAAGGCAGATTTTGCTATACTTCTCCAAGGGGTGTTCCCTGCATTTCTGGATGTGAAGGAGAGACAAGCCCAGTGCAATAAAGCACTGCATTACATGACATGACAGTTCTGCTGCATTTACAATTTGTGCTTTGTTTTTTTATATTACTTTAGCCTTTAGATTAAGTTTCTTTACATTTAAATTGTCTACTTTGTATTTTAATGCATATATATTCTGTATAAAATTGTGTATTTAGGATTGTGATTTTACAAGTTCTGATTGTATTCTCAGTTTCTGTGTAACTTTAATAAATTAGGGTCATACTTTGTATATTTATGTGTATCTTTTACAAATTACATTAAACTTTGTATTTCTTCTATTTAAAATCAAACTGACAGCTTCAGTTTCTCAGAGAGCTTTATTACTTTCTATAGGCCAGATCATCAAAGATTTGTTTTGGAGATACATTATAGTGCAGATTTCACTACAATTTAACTTGATTTTACCTTTAGTTTAGTATATATTACTTTTCTGTCAGTTAAATAAGTGCATTTTGAATTGTGAGCAAACTTCTCCAGCAAACAGCTAGCAAGATAATTTAGGGAGACGAGCTTGTGTAAAATGCTTACAGCATTTCATAAGAATTGTGAGAGTGTTGCAGACATATCCTGGGAACTCCCCTGTTTAGCCCAGGGAACACCCCTGTCCCAACTTTTTTAAGCTATCAGATTTGGAGCAAACACAAAGTGCAAGTGATAATTTGTTGAAGTAACACAATCTTCCAAAACATAATCAGAAGATACAAAGATAAAGTACAAAGCTTAAAAGTAATACTACTGAAAGGACCCACTCCGAAGTGTAAAGTAAAATAAAATACAAAGCACGGGAGGACCAAGTCTCACTGAACGCCGAAAGTGGCGCTCTCCTCCTCAGCATCCCACGTTGAAGGACGCCGAGACCTCTGTTTGTTAGCAGCTGCGGATGCAGCTCTAGGTGCACACAGCCTAAATGAAAAAGGGACCATGTCCCAATTATAGGAACTCTCACCTGGAGTTCCCTGAGGGAGTTCCTATAAAAACTCACCCAGCCCATCACTCTGGGCTGTTATTGCTCTCTTACCTTACGCTTCTTGCTCCTGAGACCAACGCATACTTACCTGATACCTGTGTATACTCACCTTGTTCCTGAGACCAAGCATACTTACCTTACACTCATGTATGCTCACCTGGATCCTGAAAGTCAAGCAGAATAAGCTGATACTGGTGTATGCTCACCTTGTTCCTGAAGCTTTACCTATCTGGTATCCTGTGACAGTCTCACCAACAGTACCCGCTGGGTATTCTGTGCCTGCTGAGGATTATGTGTTGACCATACCAGTGAGTCTTTGTTAAACCAGTTGTGCCTGCGGTTCCTATCAGGTATTCTGTGCCATCTCACCTTTTGTTGCTCAATTTAAACACCAGCGTCTATTGAACTTAGTCTCTGCTAAAGACTTTAGTGATTTGCATAAGGCCTTTTCTGTGATCTTCTACTTAAAGGGACAGGCTTCACCAGAATTGTTATTGTTTAAAAAGATAGATAATCCCTTCCCCAGTTTTACATAAAACACAGTTATATTAATATACTTTTTACCTCTGTGATTACCTTGTATCTAAGCCTCTGCAGACTGCCCCCCTTATCTCAGTGCTTTTGACAGACATACAGTTTAGCCAATTAGTGCAGACTCCTAAATAACTATATGACACACATGAACTAGTACTAACAGTGAAAAACTTTCAAAATGCTCTAAGCTAACAGATGGTTTTCAACGGTTTTGAAATCAGTTTGAGCTTACCATGGTTTAGCTTTTGAAAAATACCACCAAGGGAACAAAGCAAATTTAATGATAAAAGTCTGAATCATGAAAGTTTAATTTTGAGTAGACTGTCCCTTTAAGCTACCTTTTCTTTTGCTTCAAACAGTAAAGCTTTCAAGACTTTTTATTTGCTGTATATCTGTTCCTGCATTCCACACACCTCAGCTTCCTCACAGTTAGTGTAATAACACACTAGTCATGCAGTGCTATATTGCACTGGGCTTGTGTCTCCTTCACATAGAGAAATGCAGGGAACACCCCTTTGAGAAGTATAGTATTTGCTGTAAGAGATCTCGCAGTGCTGGAGGATGATTTTAGATCATCTCATCTGAGCGGAGACCTTTATGGGAGGCATTTCTAATCTCTCTGGGACATCCAGGTTTCACCCTTTTTCTTATAAAATTGATGGAGTTCAGCCCCTGTGAAGCCTGCACTATAATTTCTCTCAAATCAGGAGAATCTTTTATTATCATGCCCTATGTTTCCCCCCTATCTTTTTGTATGTGAAACAGAAATACTTACATTAAAATATGATGCTTGATGATTTCTCGCCATGCCTGTAAATTTATAAGAATTGGGCCTTTCTTAATTTGCATCTGTGTTGCCAGATTTTCAACCACCAAACATGAATATTAAGTTAAAAAATAAAAATTTGCAAAATGAGTCCGTTTTCCCATGAAGAGATATACTACGGAGAGCCAGATCATGATGTTTCTATTTTTTATTTGCAGTAACTTTCCCACTGCTTTCAAGAATTCATAGCCTTACATTTGCTAGAAAGATGTTGAACAAAGTAAAGAAAATATAAAGAAAATGTAGGATTCTAAAATATGTGTAATTATTTTTATTCTAAGTTATCGGTAACATTTCTATATTTGCAATACAAAAAGAGAAATCATTTTCTGGAATTCCTTTGCATCTTTCTGATGGCTCATTATAGCAAAACAGTATGAGCAAATAATGTGGCAACTATAAAGCTTATGGGGTAGTGCACACAATGGGGCCTATTTAACAATGGTCTGTCGGACCTGATCCGACAGTGCGGATCAGGTCCGACAGACCCCGCTGAATGTGGAGGGCAATACGCTCTCCGTATTCAGCATTGCACCAGCAGCTCACAAGAGCAACGCCGCCCCCTGCAGATTCGCAGCAGGGGGTTGTCAATCAACCCGATCGTACTCGATGGGGTTGATTTGTGGCAATGTTTGTCCATCTGGTCAGAGCAGGCGGACAGGGTTATGAACAGCAGTCTTTAGACCGCTGCTTCATAACTGGTGTTTCTGGCGAAACCGTATTAAATGTTCACAGGAAAAACTGTATTTCATGTACAATGTAGTTTCAATAAACAAATAAACCAAAAAGTGCAAAATGCTAAGTGTACTTTTTCTCCTATTGTAGAAGACTTGGTGAGTGGGTTGATTAGGGGTGTTCCTTGGGTGTGTCACAGGTGTTGTCATATTCCCTAAGCATGTTACCCCTGCATGTCTTGTGGATTAATAATCACCAAATCAAAGATGGCGAGATTTTCCGCAATACGTAATGCACATTTTGCACTGACAGAAAAATATATGTATGTGAAAATATAAGCGATGCAAGGTAGAAACGATCAGGGTAACACAATGGCCACTATTAGGCCTAGTTTTTATTTGGAAACTGGTGGTAACATAAAAATTCTCCATTGAATTTAAAGAAGATAAATGTTTTTTTGTTTTTCTTTGAGAATATATTTTTTATTGATGCAGTTAGATACATAAACAGAAAGAAAAATCACAGTCGCAGTTTACATATATCACAGTAACCAATCTCTGAGAACTTAGATATAAAGAAAGACATAAATAAAATCCATCTGTATAGATAACTAGATTGGTAGCCTGAGCTTGGTGTATCTTTCCTATGACTATGTTATGAGGCCTCATTTTCTACATAAAATATATAGGACTCGCAGGTTTTGGACAACTGATCTGGATAATTATATATATGGCCAGTCATAAAAAAGGGGAAGTGTAAAATATTAAGAGACCATTGGACCTACAAGATTATGTGGATGAAAGTTATTATAACTTCTAGTTAGGAGAGTCAGTGGGCGAGAGCCGCTCTATGGGGGAGGGGGTGTTAAAATATAGTAAGGGATACCAATGTTATTGTGAGCTGATGGAGGGGTTTATCAAACATTAGTGAGAGAGGGGCTTTATATATGTAAAACAACTGCAGGATAGAATGGTGGGACTAAATACAGTATCTGAATGTAACTCAGAAGTCATAAAGGGGGACTAGAAATGTGTGCGGTCTTACAGCTATAAAACATCAGCATAATTGCGGATTTCCATAAAGGTAAGCCGGACTATAAATAAGCTCTATCAGGGTATCTTGTATTCACTTGTGTAATGGTATATGCTAAGTAGTTAACTAGTTCTATGAGCTAGTGGAAGAGAGGCAAAATACTATTTGTCGCTTATGTAGTGTAAAGCAACTAAACACAGATACCATTAAATCTTGTAGTGTTAAAACATACCTTAGTCTACCTGATTGTCTATGATACCGCATCAAAAACTTCTAAATGTGCCTTCAATACAAACTAAAAAAATGTGTAGTGTACAGATATTTCAGTTTAAAAGTATGTAGCATACAAAAATTCATAGTATAATAGCAAGTGTGTATATATTTGTTAGCACAGTATAGGGAGTGATTCTGTCTATGTTGCTTAACTAGGGTTATTAAAGTAAGCGATACCAACCCTACTCAGGTACCTATCCCTTGTATTATCACTGGTATGCTATTTACCCTTACATGTGGGCTTAAAGACAAACAGTATAAACATTTCTAATCCCATTAGAGAAGGAAGTTCTGAAATGCTGTATAGGTTACTCATACAGTCTAAAGCAGTAAGACTCAGAGATGATGTAAGAGAAATGTTTTTAACAATTGTCTATATCTTAGGAGCGTCTAAATATTTGGTTGGATATTATACCAGGTAATATAGTCAAAGCTTCTTAAATGATTAGATTAACTTCAGGTTAAGTGGGTTCAATGAGTAGACATAGAGGATCACTATCCAGTGTGGTTAACATTTTGAAAAGTAGTTGATGAAGGAGATTCAGGCGTTAATTAGCTAGCAAAACACTATGCAACTACATTAATCCATAAACGATCCTGTGGGGTGCATAAATCGCCACCAGCAGTAGGTATGGGTAGTTGTGAATACACGCTACACAAAGATCATGAGAATTAGCAGACATATAAATAATTGTTTGACCCAGAGATGAGGTTATTCTACTTACGTTCCATAAGAAGGGTTAATAACGTTAGTAGCTTTAAACGGCATCATGTATTGACAGAACACATTACTGAAATGGTCACAAGTGAGGAAAAAAAAGGTTACTAAAGTTGGCAACACTAATAACATTCAGGTATATACTGGACACATCTCTGGTATCATCTAAGACATGCTAAACAAATGGACAAAGGGGCTCAAGGTTAAACAGTGATAGCATTTCAAGTACTGTAAAGAGAACACATTCTGAAGTGCTGTAAAGGGTATTCAAACAGTCTAAACAGATTCATGTAACATATTAAGAGGCGGTATTGAGAGAGAGATTAAACTGCACATCAGAACATCGACAACATTATCTGGAACCTATGTGCAAACATGATAACTTAGTTATAAATAAGAAATAGTAGAAGCATAACAGCAAGCGTTAAATCCAGTCCTCTTATGGCCTCTGGATAACAGAGGCAGAATGACAAAGTCTCCTCTCAGCATATACCGCATGGTAGGTTGAAGCTTGGAAGAGACATCTGTTTGGGCCATCTATCTGTTCGGTTAGTGGGGGGAATCGTACACCATCCGAAAGCGTACCAGTGAAGTATAGGTCCTAGAGCAACTGTGCTTAGACGTTTCAGTGCAGGCAAAGAGCTGAATGGAGAAATTGAAGTGAGGTTTTTATCCTCTGGACCCGTGTCATCCAGTATATCTGACTCGGGAGCTAGTGTGGTGAGATCAGGCTAAATCTGTTTTAATTAAAGGGACACTGAACCCAAGTTTTTTCTTACGTGATTCAGATAGAGCATGGAATTTTAAGCAACTTTCTAATTTACTCCTATTATCAAATTTTCTTCATTCTCTTGGTATCTTTATTTAAAATGCAAGTATGTTTTTATATGCCGGCCCATTTTTGGTGAACAACCTGGGTTGTCCTTGCCGATTGGTGGATAAATTTATCCACCAATAAAAAAGTGCTGTCCAGACTCTGAACCAAGAAAAAAAGCTTAGATGCCTTATTTTTCAAATAAGGATAACAAGAGAACGAAGTAAAAGTGATAATAGGAGTAAATTAGAAAGTTGCTTAAAATTGCATGCTCTATCTGAATCACAAAAGAAAAAAATTGGGTTCAGTGTCCCTTTAACTAAATGAATGATAATGCATGATTGTTTTTTACCTTCTATCCTAGCTTGGTCATGTTACAAAGTAAATGTAGAAGGAAACAGCTCTGGCCACACAACTGACATCACTCAAGGAAATAAATCTGTTCCCTAGATCTCAGATGTCCAGACTCCCTTGGAAACATGACTTAATGCATCCAATATAAGTAAAATTTTGTGAAGCATAAAAAAATAACCAGATGTTTTCCCAAAGCCAGCTAACTGACACACCTTAAATACTAACAAATGTTATTTTTTTCCCCTAGTAGAATTTCCTGGATACACATCAATTTAGGGCATCCTGTTGCTAGATGTCAACCAAGTCGCCAAAATAAAGTTTCTATTAAACAAATTAAAATAATAGCTACATTTTTGCAGCTGTATCACAATCTAAATATTATTTAGTGACAGTACGCTATATGCCGGTACCTAAATAACAGCAGCTTCTTATGGCTGATTTCAATGACCAGCCCAATAAAGAGGTTTTCAATTGTGACAAATACACTATCAAACTCCTGTCTACATGCAGGTAGTCAACAGATGCCAAGTGAAATTAATAGAAATTAAAAGTGACAGAATGCCATCAAGTATTTAATGGGATAGAAATGTCAAAACTGAAATGTGCATTAACGCATTGCAATTTGAAATAGAAGCATTTTTGCAATATACTTCTAGTAAAAGTTATTACTGTTTCTCTGTAGCATACGCACATATCCTGTGAGGGCCTGTGCATCAGTATTCAAGCTCAGAGAGCTGAGGATGGCGTTTATTGCTTCTGTGAAGACATCATTTGTGTCATACAAGCCACACAAAGAGAGGGTGTGGTGTTTAAAAACTGGTGCATGGGCCCTCACAGGACATGTGCGTACGCAGCAGAAAAACTAACTTTTACTAGAAGCATTTTGCTGATGGAAGTATATTGCAAAAATGATTCTATTTTACTTTAAAATGCATGCAAATATCAAGTGAGACTGGTCCAAAATATGCTCTCTCATCAGCATGAGCTTATAACAGAAAAAATGAAGAGCTAGAAGATGTATTCAAGGTCCTGTCAGATGCAGAGGTGCTGGGCAGGTTTATGTTCACTAAGCAGCTGATATACTGACATATACATCCAGAAGCCTGACTTAGAGCCTGAGATCCCTGCAATTTACTGGCATCTGACTCTGTTCAGGTAATATAGACCACCATCAGCTATAAAAAAAAACACAAAGATTACAAAAAATTATAAACAAAATTATCCAAAATAATAAAAATTAACGCTAATCTAATAGCCCTATAAAAAAAAAAATCCCCCCAAAATAAACACACACCCTAGCCTAACAAACTACCAATAGCCCTTAAAAGGGCTTTTTGTAGGGCATTGCCCTAAGTTAAACAGCTCTTTTACAATACAAAATTACAAAGTCTCCCCTAACAGTAAAACCCCCACCCAAACAACCCCCCAAAATAAAAAACCTAAGTCTAAAAAAACAGCTAAGCTACCCATTGCCCCTTAAGGGGCATTTGTATAGGAATTCAGCTCTTTTACTGCTCATTAAAATAAAAAAGCCCTAATCTAAAAAAAAAACCCTAAGTCTAACCCCTAAAGAGGTACTCACCTTTCCTGAAGTCCGGCGGAGGTCTTCTTCCAGGCGGCGACATCTTCATCCAGCGCGGGGAACTCTTCTATCTTCATCCAGGATGAAGGTGGTGCACTGAAGATTGAATGCAAGGTACCCCTTCTATATTGGGGTACCGTTGCATTCCTATTGGCGGAAAAATTAAAATCAGCCAATAGGATGAGAGCTGCTTAAATCCTTTTGGCTGATTTGAACAGCCAATAGGATTTAAGCAGCTTTAATATTTTTAAGCTCTAGGTTTTTTTATTTTGGTGGGTTGGTTAGGGAGGACTCTGTCATTTTTTAATGTAAAAGAGCTGTTTAACTTCGGTCAATGCCCTACAAAAGGCCCTTTAAAGAGCTATTGGTAGTTTGTTAGGTTAGGGGGTGTTTTTATTTTGGGGTGGCTTTTTTGTTTTTATAGGGCTATTAGATTAGGTTGAATTTTTATTATTTCGGATTTCATTTATAATTTTCTGTAATCTTAGTGCTTTATTATTTTTCGTAATTTTAGCGGGTTTTTTTTTGTGGTAATGTTAGATTTTTTTAATTTTTTGGTAGTGTAAGGTTTTTTTTAATTTGTAATTTAGATTTTTTTTTGGGGGGGGGGCGTTAGGTTTAGGGGTTAAAAGTTTAATTTAGTGATATGCGATGTGGGGGGCCGGCGGTTTAGAGGTTAATATGTTTAGTATTAGCGATGTGGGGGGCCAGCAGATTAGGGGTTAAAAGGTTTATTATAGTAGTTGTAATTTGGAGGGCCAGCGGTTTAGGGGTTAATATGTTTATTTAGTGTTGGTGATGTGGGTGGGCGGCAGATTAGGGGTTAATAGGTGTAATATAGTATTTGCGATGCGGAGGATGGCGGTTTAGGGGTTAATAGGTAGTTCATGGGTGTTAGTGTACTTTGTAACATTTTAGTTATGAGTTTTGTGAAACATTTTTGTTTCGCAAAATCCATACTTACTGGCCTCTGATAGCGGAATGGATTGCAGCAGTATAAACTATAATGCAATCATTTTAGCCAGACCACACAACCTGTAATACAGGTGCTATGAAAATCCTGCACTCAAAAGCCATTTATTGAGTGCGGAATGGAGAGTTGCGTAAAGGCTAAAACGCTTGCGGTATAGCTGTACTGCAGCGACTTGTAATGCGGGAGGCCTACATATTCCATGTGCAAAGGTACATTTTTCAGCGGTATAGCCTTACCGCACTGTCAAGTAAAAGGTGAAATATCATTGGAAGCTATGTGCATAGATATCATGTTGATTAATTCATCTAGATATATAAGATAAAATAAGTATGTCATATATGAAATATTAAACTTGGAAATGTCTTGACCATAACAAAATACAGGTTTATTCAAACAGACCTTTCAATCCAGACACAGACTTCCCCCTCTACACTCAATATAAAGACTGCACTTTGATGTATTTCTAAATAACGCAATTAAAATAATTGCCCTGATACTTACCTAATTCAGGATGCCCCCTGGGATAACAGAAACACAATTCTGTACTTTAAGTCAGAGAAGCCAGCAGAACCTCAGGAAAGTAAGTAATTAGCACTTGTATGATATACAAATGAGAGTTCCTTTGAAGGTCCAATCCACATATACGTCTGGGAAAATTTGCTAGCTCAGATATCAACATATGGGAGGCTATGAGTCATATGAAATGACTGGTGTTTAAAAACATATAGTTATAATACTCCGATTGTATAAAAAAAAAAAAAAAAAAATTATATATATATATATATATATATATATACACATACATACTGTATATATCAATCTGGAAAAATGTACCTTTATGTCTGATGTACTTTATTAAATAAATGGCTTCATTGGTAAACTTAAAATGTTTTGCAAACCTTCAGAATAAAACAAAATGCTTTTCTTTGTTTTTCAGAATCTGGTATGACAGTGAGATTCCAAATATGACTGATACATACTAAATAAACTGTCCTATGAATATTTGTCATAAACAGAAGGCCAAGCACTCAAAAATTATTAAGAAACATGTCATATACTGTATTTATATTAAAATGCAATGTAATACCAGGATATTAAATGCTATGGTTCCATGAAGAGCAAATAATTAAGAATAGAATTACTTATTAATATGGCTATATGATTAATCACATCAGAATGCTACTTACAGATTATATAAATTATATAATCCAATAGGAAGTATATATATATATAAAATATATATATTAATTAACAAATAATTTTATTTAACATAATGCAAATTTAACGCAATGTAAAACAATGCCCCCAGCAATTCCTCTTTATCATGTACACAAATGCTTTAGCTTTGGTCTATCATTTGCCAGGCGACTAATTTCCCCTCTACCGAAATGATATTAATGCCCCCAGCCATGTAAAAAAAAAAAAAGTCTGTTGGATCAAAGAAGGCAAAAAAACCCTGGGCATAGCACCAAAGGGAAAAAATTCCTTCTTGACCCCCATAAAGAGCGATCGGTTGAAAATGTATTTTAATACCAGACATGAGTATATTTAGAATATACTGTGTATATATATATATATATATATATATATATATATATATATATATATATATATATATATATATATATATATATATATTCTAAATATACTCATGTCTGGTATTAAAATACACGTGCCCAATTGAGCCAGATAGTCACATGTATGGAATATATAGTTTATTAAAGCTAGGAAATTATGAGTGTATTAGACATTTGATAAAAATTTATAATTTTATTGAATTTGAGCTAAGATTCTTATTACAATATTGAGATATATTTAATTAATCAAGTGTTGTTAAATCATTAATCCATATTTTGGCATTGGATTAAAGTTATAAATTGATTAAGTAAACTTCAGATGCGGTATTTGATAATCAATTCATTTTGAGTAAGGTAAATTTATAGAAATATTTCATCCATTCATGGGATAATAGACAATATCTACTGAATAGTAATTTAATCTAAATAACTCTATAGCCTGCTTTATGTTCTAATATTGTATTGATCAATTGATAGATAACTGGTTACAAGTGATATTTATTTTACTAAATAAATAATAATTGTGTTTATAGAGATTAACTGATTAGAACTTGGGAAATATTGTTACGTAAATATATAATACGTTGGAGGTTACCGCTGAAATATAATTAATATTGTAACCGAAGATAGTCGTATGCAAAAGTTTCCATAATTTTTATTTATAAATAATTGGGTGTTTGGATCAGCAATATAAGTTTGATCTATCAAATAACTGAAGGACACAGTAATATTTCAGTAGTGAAATGAGGTTTATTGGATTAACAGAAAACGTGCAATATGCTTCAAAATGAAGTTAGGTTTGATGGTTGCTGAGCATGTACTGCCCGCTTCAAATCACCCCACAGAATTTCAATGATATTCAGGTCTGGGAACTGGGATGGCCATTCCAGAACATTGTACTTGTTCCTCTGCATAAATGCCAGAGTAGATTTTGAGCAGTGTTTTTGGTCGTTGTCTTGTTGAAATATCCAGCTGCAGCGTAACTTCAACTTTGTGACTGATTCCTCAACATTATTCTCAAGTATCTGCTGATATTGAGTGGAATCCATGCGACCCTCAACAAAATTCCCAGTACCGGCACTGGCCACACAGCATGATGGAACATACACCAAATTTTACTCTGGCTAGCAAGTGTTTGTCTTGGAATGCTGTGTTCTTTTGCCACAATGAATAACGACCCTTGTTATGACCAAATAACTCAACCTTTGTTTTATCAGTCCACAGCACCTTCTTCCAAAATGAAGCTGGCTTGTCCAAATGTGCGTTTGCATACCTCAAGCGACTGTTTGTGGCGTGTGTGCAGAAAAGGCTTCTTCTGCATCACTCTCCCATACGCTGAATTGTTGAATGATGTACAGTGACACCACCTACAGCAATATGATGTTGTAGGTCTTTGGAGGTGGTCTGTGGGCCGTTCTCACCATCCTTTGCCTTTCCAATATTTTACCTCTGGCCTTAACAAGAACTGTGCCTGTGGTCTTCCATTTCCTCACTATGGACACTGACATCTTAAATCTCTGCAATAGCTTTTTGTAGCCTTCCCCTAAACCATAATGTTGAACAATCTTTGTTTTCAGGTCATTTGAGAGTTGTTTTGAGGCCCCGATGTTGCCACTCTTCAGAGGAGAGTCAAAGAGAACAACAACTTGCAATTGGCCACCTTAAATACCTTTTCTCATGATTGGATGCACCTGTCTATGAAGTTCAAGGCTTAATGGGTTCACCAAACCAATTGTGTGTTCTAATTAATCAGTGCTAGGTAGTTACAGGTATTCAAATCAACAAAATGACAAGGGTGCCCAAATTTATGCACCTGTCTAATTTCATTTGGATGCATATTGCACATTTTCTGTTAATCCAATGAACCTAATTTCACTACTGAAATATTACTGTGTCCTTCAGTTATTTGATAGATTAACCCTTTAAGGACACAGCTTTCAGTTTGCTCAATTGTTTTATGATGGAAAAATTCAGTCATATGTCCTTAAGAGGTCAAAATGAAATTGCTGATCCAAACACCCAATTATTTATAAACGAAAATTATGGAAATTTCCAGGGGTGCCTAAACTTTTGCATACAACTGTATATATAAATAAGTGGCTCAGAAGGAGACTCTTTGGTGGTATGCTCTAGTAATGCCGTAATTCCTAAATCCATTAAATACGTTTTTTTGTATCTGCATTAAATATTATGTGATTAATAAGGCTGTTTATCACTACGCTTTAACCTGTCATTTTATTTTGTGCACTATTATTTATTTTATATCGCACATCTTAATTTTTATGTATAAGGTTTGTTTTTTAGACATATATGGGAGACTTCCCTTATTTAATATGATTAAATAATATGCTTAACTGTTAAATATTTTTAAAGCTAATATTGTAGTATTTGTGCTAGAGTTTCATTGCCTGTGCTAATATTATTCACATTTACAGGGGTATGGCCCTTGTCAAACACTAATTGTTTAAACACTGAATATTTTGATATCGTAAGCTCATTTGTAGCGCCCTCTAAATATCTGTTTAACCTTTAGAATCCTAGTACACAATGGTTTGCTAAGTTGCAATTACTAACCAAACAGTGGTGAAGTAATTAGGCAGAAAGGAATATGACGTTGCTGCTGACCTCTGCTTGGTCTTCAAATTGTTTAGCTAAATGTCTTACTCTTCACACAACCTTGTTCATAAAGGAAGATTATTGCAGATAAAATTCTTTGTATTAATGTCATTGAACACCCAGGCATGACATTGTGTGTATGTATTTATGAGTGTGTATCTTTCTCCCGCATTTTGATTAATTTGAGGTAGGCATAAAGCTAATTTTGCACCTCTTCAAATCTGCATATTTTAGTTAATTGTCCAACAATTGTATATGCCAAATTTTTGTGCCCACTGTTCAAAAAACTAGAGGGAACATTGCCTGCAGAGTACACACAGTGCGTAGGTGTTGCTCATAGCATACACAGGGGAGGAGCTTACATGGAAGATACATTAAGTTAGACATTTAGTCCTAAAAGTTTGTGATTAGCAACGGCCATGAAACCTGAAATTATATGTGGCATATTTATGTAAAAAAAAAAAAAAAAACGGCGGAGCTTGGCCGCACAGAGTAATGGCCGCAGCATAGCTCTTAGGCCTTATCCTCCAGTAAGGCACTCACACATCAACTAGCAGGGTCCCTAAAACCAAAGACGTGTCTCAGCATAGGGGGACAAAAATAAGGCACCAAACAACTACCGCAACGGAACCGGAACCCTGGTGAAGTAAACAGAGGCACGCAATAGAGCTAAGCGTGAGGAGCAACGGCCGCCACGTGGGATCACACCGGAGACAGCAATAGTCAAATGCGGTCAGGAGTAACTCACTCGCAGGTGACAAGGAGCTGAGTTTGTTCAGAGCAGCAGGCGGAGCAGACAGAAGCCTGATAAAAGAGCGTGGGGGTACTGAGTAAGCGGTCAGTTAAGAGCCGCAAAGTGCATAAGGCCTCCCTCTAACACCGGAGACTGATAAGGCAGTGTGGAGGAAAACGAACCCTAGTCGAAACGAGCCATTATAAAGGTAAACAACTAATCAAATAAACAGTAACCCTAAACACATTAACAGCTAAGAAAGCTGCCATATAAAGGGAGCAAACTGTTACCAAACTCTTCACACAGGACACGCCATAACTTCAAGAGACATTATTATTTGTCATAAGGGGCCAATACCCCAGCAGAGGGAACGAAGAAGGGAAATAATGAGACAAATTCTATAATCCCATTAAAATCTCTGCAGCACACAAAGTGAAAACAAAGCATTGGAGAGATTGGAAAGGCACAAACATTATTTCATTAGCCTGACTATAGGGGCCAATACGGTTCTGTACATTACTTGGTAGGCAGACATCTCTTGCAATCTAAAAGGCAATAGAGAATGCAGCAACCTAAAATATAAAAGCAGCAAAATTTGAATCACAAATACAGCATTGCATCAGACCTCAGGTCAAGAAAAGAACAGAACATTGGGCATACCAGCAAAAAAAACAAAATCAGACACCACAACAAAGGCAAAGAAAATAAACCAGTATTTAAAACCAATAGACAGTGCAGCACTGAATGCAGTACACATTGAGGATATGGCACAGATTAAATGATCAAGCAATGAGATCTCAACAGGAAAGCAAGTCTGGTGAAATTACCAAAGCAGACCTAATGCTACTAGCAACAAAAGATGATATTAAAACAGCAATGACGGACAAGCGCGACATGTTCAATGAAATCAAAAAAGATATCAAGAAGGAAGCGCAAGGTCTCCACACTAGAGGAAAGCCACAACATTGCAACTCAAGATATACAGCACCTCTCACAACTATCCTACAATCAGGATGAAATCATCCACAACCTTATGGAAAAGGTAGAGGACCTGGACAATAGAGGGTGCCGAAACAATTTAAGGACCAGAGGGGTACCAGAGAGCATACAACCATCGGCAATACATGGCTACCTGCAAGATCTTTTCAGAACTGTGAAAGGCATCAATACATCGCCTGACATCATTCTAGAAAGGGCCCACAGGGCACTGAGACCAAAGCCTCCTTTAAAGGCACCACCAAGGGATATCATAGTGAAATTCCTCAATTTTCTAGATAAAGAAGAGGTGTTGAAGCATGACCGACAGAAAAACCAACTCATGCATGCCGGAATAGCAATACAAATATTTACCGATTTAAGTCCCACTACCTTGCAAAAACGCAGGGACCTGCAGTTTGTGACCTCAGTACTGAAATCCAAAAAAATACCATACCGTTGGGGGTTCCCAGTGAGCGCCTCAGCCACAAAGGGAGACAAATCAGCAACACTACGACACATAGAAGACCTTACATCATTTGTGAAATACTGCAGATACAAGTTCCACAACCTCCAGAGCGAGCAACAATGAGAGCACAAAGACCAACAGGCCCAAACGAAGAAGACCTCAATAAGACCACATCATCTCAGCTAGCTGCTACCTCAATAAGAAACGCCACCCAATAGAAGATATTAACTCAAAAAGAAGAACCACTGCACGACGGACAGATAAGTACAATAAAGAAATAGACTGTATACTCCTTGTAATATATGCTAATGTCAAAGCATGAATCCCTATGCTTTATTCACATACCTATGGGTAGTAGCTGCCAAAGACTACAACACTGGAATATACGTTAGGAGACTATATTAAAAAAAATAAAAAATGTGTTACACCTTGGTTGATTTCATATAACACCCTGCTATTGTAATTGATATTTAATACTTATCTGAGTGCCGCTGGAGGAGACGGCCATAGCCCTCAATTATTATTGTATTAGATTTGAGACAGTTGAATTCTGTACAGCTATCTTGATTTGTACTCATAGTATCTAATACAGATTGTTTACATTTTCTTTAATACATAAATATATTTTAAAGTGCATTGCTTCATAAATAGCTTCTGTTATTGAAATTGTTAATTGCATAACCTTCCCCTTTCCCTTCCTACCCTGTCCCTGATTGCTCCACACTTATAACTACACGGACACTGGTGTCCAGCAAAAGAGAAAGTGACAGTTACACTACTTAAAGGCTTCTGTTAATTAGTCCATAGCCTCATCATAGTAGCACTGAGACAAATAGCACCCAATTCACACAGGGAAAATGTGCAAAACGACTCTAACACACCCCATAATCCTGACCACAATAAATGTAAAAGGGTTTAACGTGCCGCAAAAGCGATCAATAATCCTATCTGACCTCCACAAACAGAAGTGACATAATCCTATTACAGGAGACACATTTTAAAAAGGGGACAGAACCAAAATGGCACCACCACATCTATACTACAGCATACGTTTCTTCTGGCCCGGCCAAAAAGAATGGGGTGGGGATCCTAATTAGACAAAATATCCCAATGGAAATAAAGCAAATAGAAAAAGATACTGAGGGGAGGTCACTCATATTGATAGGCCTTCTATATGGACAGCCCATCACTATAGTCCATGCCTATTTCCCAAACAAACAATCCACGTTTATGCGTATACTTTCAGGGAAAATACTTTATGTTGCCAAAGGTATAATATTTATGGGAGGAGACTTCAATACCCCACTCAATCCAGAATTAGACCCATCCGAAGGCTCCACAAGCATATCAAAAAGAGACAAACAAATCAACAACCAAATACAATCACTTGCACTACATGACGTGTGGCGCACACTGAACCCTACGACACAAGATTTTCCTTTCTACTCATTCCCACATAGGTTATACACCAGAATTGACTATACCCTCACAGACTCCATAGGACTCACACTTATCAAAAATGTGAAAATACTCTCATCAACATGGTCGGACCATGCGCCGGTCGTATGTCAAATTATATGGCCCAACAGCCCAGTAACTCCATATATATGGAGACTGGAGGATGGTCTGCTAGATCACCCCATCATTCAAACTAGCATAGAAAAAACACTAAAAGAATATTTCCAAATAAACACAGTACCAAATACAACATGGGTTAACATATGGGAGGCACACAAATGTGTTATACGGGGGGGACTACTAAAACACAAAGCAAACCTCCTCAAACAACACAGAACCAAATATGACACCCTCCTTACAGAACTAAAGCAATTGGAAGCTTCCCATAAACAACACCCAAAAGATCCCGGGCTTAGCACACGACTGACAGAAGCTCGGTCAGAGCTTCACGCTTTGCTACAAAAAGAACAGCAGAATAAGACATTAAAATTGCAACAAAAATATTATGAGCAGGGAAACAAGGCAGGGAAATTACTTGCTAGAATGCTGAAGCGCAAACGCCTCAAAACACACATTCACAATATAAAAACCAAATCAGGCCAGACAAAACACGACAGCTTCTCTTTAGTTGAGGAATTTAGCACGTACTATTCATCTCTATACAACATCTCGACAAACGCTAACGAAAAAAAAAACACTGGACAGCAAAAAGCAAATCATATCAGAATATGTCACTAAGGCACAATTACCTAAGTTAGACAATCAGAAACGCTTGATGCGCGAACTGGCTTCATAGAAATAAAAAAGGCAATCAAATCACTACCTACAGGGAAAAGCCCAGGCTCAGATGGGTTTAGCACAAAATATTACAAAAAATATAGTCATATACTAGCCCCAAAAATGGTACATCTATTCAACGAGACTGGCTTTCCAACGTCGATGCTTGAGGCCCACATAACAGTTCTACCAAAACCTGGTAAACCTCCAGATACACCAGAGAATTTTAGGCCCATATCACTCCTAAATACAGATATTAAGATATATGCCAGAATCCTTGCAAACAGACTGAACACATTTCTACCACAACTGATAGCCACAGACCAGGTGGGATTCATACCAGGTAGGGAGGCAAGGAATAACACCCTCAAAATTTTACAACTTACTGCTATAGCCCAAAACACGCATCAAGAGCTGGCGTTGATCTCAACAGATGCAGAAAAGGCCTTTGACAGGGTGGACTGGGATTTTCTCAGGGCCACCCTGCG
Source organism: Bombina bombina (assembly GCF_027579735.1). Taxonomy (NCBI): domain Eukaryota; kingdom Metazoa; phylum Chordata; class Amphibia; order Anura; family Bombinatoridae; genus Bombina; species Bombina bombina. The sequence continues at coordinate 295,601,709 of NC_069499.1, read as the reverse complement.
GAGCATGAACATAGGCGATAACTTCATAGGAAAGGTCTTCTCACTCTACTCTAACCCAACAGCCAGAGTCAAGGCTAACTCGGTTCTTTCTAAACCCTTCAAAATAAGCAATGGTACGAGACAGGGCTGCCCCCTGTCGCCCATATTATTTGCAATCGCCATAGAAGTACTTGCATGCAACATAAGAACTAGCGACGACATTAAAGGAGTGTTCACGAAAGAGAGCAAATACAAGTTGGCAATGTACGCCGATGATGTGCTGCTGACCCTGACTAGTATAGATAAATCATTGTCAGCTCTTCTAAAAACCTTGGAAGAGTACGGTAGGCTATCAAATTTCCACTTAAACCTAAATAAATCAGAATAGCTTAACGTTAGTGTTCCGACACATATACTAAATAAAGTAAGAAATGCATGTCTCATCAAATATCAACCGACACAGCTAAAATACTTAGGAATACTGATCACACGTAAACCACAAGACTTATTTACAGCCAATTATAGAACACTACTGAAAGAAATAACGAGTGATCTTTCAAGCTGGAAGAACAAAAATATCTCATGGATAGGAAGGATACATGTCATAAAAATGAACGTGCTCCCCCGTATACTTTACATCCTACAGACATTGCCAATCGCACTAACAAAAGACTATCTCTCCCAAATACAACATAATATAGAACAATTCATTTGGAACGGAATCAAGCCTAGGATTCCTAGGAAAATATTACACATGACAAGGGAAAACGGGGGTTGGGACTTCCGGACATTAATAAATACAGAATGGCAATACTGATACAGAGGATCATTGACTGGAGCCATAATTCTGAATCCAAATAATGGATACAAATAGAGAGATACTGCAAATAGAGAATGTAGGCTGGCTTGCCTGGCTACAGGCAAAACATAGACCAAGAATCATTCAGAAGTTCCCATTACTGGAGGAGTTGTTCACCCAGTGGGACGCACTGGTAAACACCAACACAGGCATTACCACCAGACCTGCACCACTGACACCATTAATAGCAAATCCAGATCTACCTTTATCATTACAGGTCAAAGCAGAGTCAGGAACAGCTCCGCATTTAAAAGAATACATAATGAAAAACATACTATCAGGTGACAAGGTAATTCCGCGTGACGAATTGACAGAAATAACAGGAGACACACCTCTATCCTGGTTTCCACACGCACAAATATCACACTATCTAAAATCACATAAACAGAAATCTAGTATGACGAGACAACTGACCCCATTTGAAACCATGTGCACATCACACTACCCCAGACATATTGTCTCAACACTATACAAAATGCTCCTCACCATAGAAGGGGAACAGCTTCCCTCCTATTGTCATAAGTGGCATAAGGAACTACACATAGACATAGATCATGCTGAATGTCTTAAAGGAAACCACAACACCTGCTTGAAATATTTTAAACCAACTTTTTCTAATTATGCAAAATATACTGACTTTAATTCTGTATGCAGTTTTAATCTTACTGCATTATTTTGTAGGTAAAAGCTTTATCATTTAAACATTGCTCTGCAGCCTTGTACTTGCAAAGTAAGCTGCCATATTGCAACGCACGTTCCACAACAGTGGGTCACGTGATGCACACGGCACCTTCTATTTCTAAAGGAAGCAGATTGAGCCCTGCAGTGTCTTAGAAGAACGCTTCAGGCAGACAGGCACTGTTATGTTTATAAATAGCACACGCAGGGAAGGGGGAGGAGAAGAATGCACAGGGGGAGGAGAGGAATGCACAGAGGGAAGAAAGTCTCCAGAGTAAGTATGTAGATGAATGCAAATGTCTCCTTACAATTTTATATGCAGAGTGTTTGCTTTCGTTCCTCCCTCTCCTCCCCCTCACAATTACTTCCCTGCTCGTGCTATTTTTAAACATAACAGTGCCTGTCTGCCTGAAGCCGTTCTTAGACACTGCAGATCTTAATCTGCTTCCTCAACTTTAGAAATAGGTGCCGTGTGCATCACGTGACCCACTGTTGTGGAACTAACTTTGCAATATGGCAGCTTACATTGCAGGTACTAGGCTGAAGAGCAACGTTTAAATGATAAATCTTGTATCTACAACAGAATGCAGTAAGATGAAAATACTGCATACAGAGTAGTTTGTTAGTTTATTTTGCACAATTAAAAAAAGTTAGTTTAAAACATGTCAAGCAGGTGTTGTGGTTCCCTTTAAGATATTCCGTAACCATAGAAAAGCGTCAGTCTCAGCTAAAACACAGGAAACAAACTTCAAATATATGTCACGCTGGTATCTCACCCCGGTGAGACTCCAAAAAATCTACAAACAAGCCAATAATAAATGCTGGAGAGGCTGTGGGGAAGTAGCTGACATTTACCACACATGGTGGGGATGTGACAGGCTAGGACCGTTTTGGGAAAACGTAGTCGAGCATATCAACAAAACATTAGACAGAAATATACCTGAAAACCCGAGTTTGCTACTGCTCCACAATATCCCAAACTTTAAAGATGAAATAAAGCAAACCCTGCTATACATAATGCTCAATAGTGCAAAAGCTCTGATACCCTTAAAATGGAAATCTACAGAGTTACGGATATAAAAACATGGAAGCAACAGGTAGAGCAGCAGCTCATACTGGAAAGGTACCACTTCTCACAATAGGCAAAATAGATATACATGAATATATGACAATGAGATGGAATGCACACAAGGATAGTGGTTAACTTTTGAAGTAGACCCGGTGGCAGCACCCCTTCGTTTTTATAGATTCACAACAAATTTTAATTTATAGCTACAGTCGCTAAAGGTACACAATGCACAAACATTAAAAAGGCGTACGTAGGCCTCCAGAGAACAGCTGGACGCGTATAACTAGTAGACCAATATACCTAAATCTACCCTCCTCCCCCACCCCCACCCCTCTCTCCCCTACCCTTTGTCCCACTTATGTTTATATTTGTCCTTAAGCATAAATAACTGGGATTAGAATCCTGTATAATGCAAAATATAGAAGATGTGAAATGGTTTGACTCACAGGGCTGAAGACCCGACAGTGAGAAAACGGCCCACAATGGGCTTAGACTTTTTCATACCAAATCCATTACAATGTATATAATGTTTACATGTTCATGAAGATGATTACTTATCCCATCAGCCCGGCCTCACAATTTGGATATCTGGAGTTTGGTCCAAAAGTGGCCAAGTAACATACCAATGGGCGAGGGACAAAGAAGGGATCTCCCTTAATTCAATTTAGAGCCACAAATCTAAATGGGACTTGTCAACTTCCGCAACTTAAGTTCCTAAATGTGTATAGTATATTATTTCAATGTTAGAATATGGAACAGCTCATATTGTAACCTGAGCCCAGTTTGTAATTTGAAAAGTTTTTCACAATAAATCTCTAAAAAAAACAAATCATTTATAAAATGGTGGTGATGTAAAGAAAACTCCAATGTAAAATGTGCCCCAGGTGAAAAAAAGTTTATTTTTTTTATACAGATTAAAGTTGCAGATCTTTTCAGGTTTAGCCATTTCCTGTCAAGGTAGTTATTTATATTTAATGATTCTGACAATTTCTCATGCCCCTTAAAGGGACATGAAACCCAAAATGTTTCTTTCATGATTCAGAAAAAGAATACAACTTTAAAAAAAGTTTCCAATATACTTCTATTATCAAATTAGCTTTGTTCTCTTGTTATTGTTTATTAAAGAGGTATTGAGATAGGTAGTGACCGTAGCGTGCACATGCCTGGAGCACTAGATGACTGGAAATAGTGCTGCCATCTAGTGCTCTTGCTAATGTTTAACATTGTAGCAAAACTGCTACCATATAGTGCTTCAGCTGGCGTGCACACTCCTGAACTTACCTTTGTGCATTTCAACAAAGTATAACAAGAAAACAAAGACAATTTGATAAAAGAAGTAAATTTGAAAGTTGTTTAAAATGGTATGGTCTACCTGAATCATGAAAGATTTTGGTGTTTATGTCCCTTTAAGTCTATTACCCTGTTCAGCTCTCCAAAACCCTATGGTTAGTCCTTATATTGCTTGGTTTTTAATGTACTTCCGTTTGGTTCTTTACCACTATTCTGCATTCCTATATGCTGCTTGGTTGTCCTTGTTTTTTTCCTGTTCCTTTCATACTTTGATCCAAAGCTTTGATCAGTATCCTAGATCCTATCACTAGTGCAATTATTACAGTGAAATTTGATTTTAGGTGTGGCATTTTTTCTGTATGAAATATATAGTGGAGTAAATAATTGTATCTTTACGTTAATAGTTTTCTCTCCATACGTCTATCAAATGTATTTTGTGATCTTAGAAACAAATGACTTACCTAACTTGTGATCATGTCTTTGAGAGGTATCACCCTTGTTTTGCAGACTTGCTAAATGGACTACTGTTGCACGTAAGATGTTACAATAGTTTTTGACAGAGTTATATCTACTTTCTGCATTACTTTGTCTGTAGCAGAGAGTAATGTACTCTCATTTACACATATTATATATATATATATATATATATATATATATATATATATATATATATATATAATATTTATTGAGGGGAGGACAAGTATCCCTACAGTTCTCAGGGAATAAACATTACTTGATAAATGGGAAACATCAAAACATGATGTATGAGGCAATGGTGTTAGAGAGAGGTGTTTGCAAATGGCCCCATCTGTGATATCCTACCTTACTTTCTAGGGTACAAATCCTGTCTGCAGGACAAACTGAAGCAGTAAAGGTTTTCTCTGTCAAAAAAGTTGTAGCTGTTGAGAAATGTAACCTACTCAAGAAACACAAGGTGTTATTTATAAGTGTAAGCAAAAGTACTTTGAGAAGGGAAATTATTAAACCTGTTATTTTAACCTAGTACCAGGCCCTTGTTCTAACGTTGCTACCCATAGAGAAGATTCTGTTTGAGCACAGAGTTTCATCTGTAAATATAAACTAGAGGGTAGTTATCTCTAGAAACTTGCTGAGAGATGGGAAATTCACTTATGTGCACTGGAAACCAGACATTTAATGCAGTATGACTGTTTAAGCATATTTTTTTTAATAATGAAAATAAACTAATCTATAAAAGCAATGTGAAAAATATAAAGTAAACACAAGTTTGGAGTGTGGGTCTTTGGAATGTATGAAACAGCCTAGTAAGTGATAGTGGTAAATCTGTTGTGTTGTATTACTTTATGGTGATGCAAAAAAAAAAAATCATGTAAACAGCATTAACATGCATTGGACTGAATAGCTATATACTTTCACTCATAAAAAAATAATGCTCCATGGATAGCTTTCCCTTGTCTAACAAGGTCATTTCATATCCTGTGGAGTTCAAGTCTTCAACGCATCAGTAAGTAAAGGAAATTGTTTTCTGCATCTAATGCAGATGGCATACACAGTTCATCAATCTGACTCCTGTGTCCTTGACAAATAGGCTTCCCATCCTGCCGTTCTATACATCTCAGCTGCTTCAAGACGATTGGTGGCTGAGAGGATGCCTCTACCAACAATGATAATGTCAGAACCCTTCTGGGTGATTATTTTATGTGGAGTCTGGTACTGCTGCCCAAGGTTATCCCCTAAAAACAGAACATTCAAATATGTATAAGCATAAAATATTCTAATAAAACTAGAACACAAATAGTGGTAAAGTTCTAATTATACCTCCTGACTGCATCTGAACGCCAGGTGACAGGTGCAGATATTCCGGTTTTTCACTTATCCTGCAGCCAGAAATGAATCCGAATACAAATTCAGGATGATCCTCTGCTATTTTAACCTAGTGAGGAAACAAATATGTATTTAAGAAAAATACATTTGTGCAACTTATTAGCAGGACAGTCTGCAACTTGTATGTGTGAGAACAAAACATTTCATTAAAGATACATCTTATTACACCTACAGCTGTCTTAGTGTATTCCCCAGTTGCTAGTGATCCCTGGGAACTCATCTCTGCTATGACTAGGCAGCCTTTTCCCAATGCACAGCCAACCTGCTGCAGCCCCAGGACTACTCCTGGGCCCGGTACAACATGCGCATTCACCACGTCAGACCAAGAAGAGATTTTATAGATGCCACCTAAGAAACATAGGCCAGACAAATCATACAGAAAAGGAACAAATTCTGACAATAAAATCATCCAACAAAGCTATGTACTAAAAAAAAAAAAAGTTCCAGTTATTACAAATTATGACAAAAAGTACATTTCTACTGAGATAAATATTGGGCGATTACCTTCGTATTGGTGTTTCACAGTATTCCCAATATCAGCAAATTTACGATCTTCAAAAAGGAGGAACTGATGCTGCTTAGCAAGATCTTGCAGCTGGGTTGTGACATCTGGTGTAAAATCTGTCAAAATGTCTATGTGGGTCTTTAACATGCATATGGCAGGTCCCAGCTGTGCTGCCAGCTGAAGCAGTTCTGCAGAGTCTGTAACATCAGCTGACAGACAGAGGTTTGTCTTCTTGGCCTCCATAATGGTAAGAAGTCGAGCAGCCAAAGGATGTGTGCTAGGGAGTTGGGCACGAGAGGCATAGCTCATCCGTACATGGCGTTTCTTGGTAGTATCAGATTGCTGAACAGCAAGCTTATTTTCATGAATAAATTCTTTAACTCTCTGCACGGTTTCTGCATCAACAGCCTTCAGCTCATGCAGCATATGCATGAGATGCGTCAAGGTAAATACAGAGAGCAGATTGATACCGCGCTCTGCCAGTCTCTCCTTCCCACCCTGCTCTCTATCCACCAGCACAACAGCATGAGTCACACGCAGACCCTCTTTCTCCAGCACATCTACTGTCTCAAGGACACTGGAACCACTTGTCACAACATCTTCAATTATCAAACATGTTTCTCCAGGATTAATTGTGCCTTCCACCAATCGCTTTGTTCCTGTGCGCAAAACAAAAATGAATTCACACTCATATTAGAAATAAAAACAATCAAACTCTCTCTCATATATATATATATATATACACACACACATATATATATATATATATATATATATATATATATATATATATATTAAATTTTAGTAATTTCCCAGGTGTTTTAAAAGTTGTACCCACATAGCAGAGTGTGTGGACAGAGTTATTTACCATAATCCTTGGCCTCCTTCCTCCTGATTAACATTGGGAGATTTTCCTTTGAGCAAATGATAGTGGCGAGTGGCAGAGCTGTGTACGGAACACCACACACTGAATCATAACGAATTGCTGCAATCTGTGCTTTTTTGGATAATAGATCTGCCACCTGCAAGAAATTAAGTCACCCTATCAATTTTCTGCCACGTCCCATGGCTGAGAATAATAACTTTATACATCAAACTTAGCTGTAAAATTGAAGAACAAAACTTAGGCGATAAAAGTAATATTTATTGTGCAGGAGCCCCCCCCCCCCAAACAATGCTTTATATGCAGCCTCTCATTTAAAGGGACAGTCAAGTTAAAAAAAACTTTCATTTTTCAAATAGGGCATGTAATTTTAAACAACTTTCCAATTTACTTTTATCACCAATTTTGCTTTGTTCTCTTGGTATTCTTAATTGAAAGCTAAACCTAGGAGGTTCATATGCCAATTTCTTAGACCTTTAAGGCCGCCTCTAATCTAAATGCTTTTTGATAGTTTTTCACCACTAGCGGGCATTAGTTCACGTGTTTCATATAGATAACATTGAGCTCATGCACATGAATTTACCATGGAGACAGCTCTGATTGGCTAAAATGCAAGTCTGTCAAAAGAACTAAAATAAGGGGGCAGTCTGCTGAGGCTTAGATACAAGGTAATTACAGAGGTAAAAACGTGTATAATTATAACTGTGTTGGTTATGCAAAACTGGGGAATTGGTAATTAAGGGATTATCTATCTTTTAAAACCACAAAAATTCTGGTGTTGACTGCCCCTTTAAATATGTACTTCTTTCTAATTCTGTCTCTCAAATTCTCAGACACATGATTTAGCAGCTATGGTTGGTTTTATATGTAAGAAGAAATTGAGTTTTTTTAGGAGGTCTAATTTTAACTTACAATACTGAGTGCTTATAGCTGGCTTTGCATCAGAGATCTATATTCTTTGGAATGGGATGTTATTTGACACTTTTATGGAACCAGCCTCCTTTTCTACCAGGGTTGATACCTGTTAGAAGTTATAGCATATTTTACAATTTATGGCCCCCTGTATAAAACTGTGCAATTTTCATTTAAAAAATATTGTGATGTATAAGCTTTTTTTCCCCCTTATACATCTAATAGATTATTCTTAGGTATGTTCAACTTTTGGACCAAGGGTCACATGCAGACATCTGTGCTAGTTTTTGCTTCTCCTGGGAAAATCAGAACTAAGAATTTAGGCAAACACTTTTGTGGCTCATAGAAAACTGAAAGCTTTGGGATGGCTGGTGGGCAAACAAGGTGGCGACAACTCAAAAGAGCTCTCTGAAGAGAAGGACAGAGAGTACCTTGTAACTTTACCTAAACCTGACCTTGTACCACTGGACATGTTTTGCAATTATGCCATTTTTTTTTTGTTCACTAACTATAAAATTTATATGCAGGGCTTAAGGATTCTAAGCTATTGATCTGGAACTCCAATATGTTAGGAAGTTGATCTTCAATGGATAAAACAGAAACTATAGTCAAAAACAAAGTATAAGATTTAAAAAAAAGAATGACTTAATACGCATTTTTGTAACATATGTATTCAAAATGTTGCAGCTAAAGTTGTTAAAATGAGAGAATGAGTATGTGTTGTAATTTCCTGTTATGAGCTGTGTATGTAATACCATAGTATTGTTCCTTCCAAACACAGATCATTATTTTCCTATGCTCCATAACCAGTTGTATTGCTTGTAATTAAGCCACCTACTCAGCTACCACTGGTTTCACAACTCTAGCTATTATAAACATGTGACAACATTATGGGATATAATTTTGAGGGCATGCTGACACACTACATGTAGGTAGGTGGACCAGGGACACTAACGGCATGATATGGACACGTTATCATAACCTCACCACGTTTTACATATAAATTAAACATTCTTATCAATACTATCTTCTCATTGCTCGCTTGCAATACCTCAATGAATAAGCTGTCCGTATACAAGAAATATGTATGTATGTATGTGTGTGTTTATCTGAACATAGATTAGCAGCCCTGGCTTTCTCTCTGCCTCCCTCTACATCTAAATTCTAGAAACCAAACCAGTCCTGTCTCTCCTTGAAACAGTCACGTGTGAGCGCATCTATCACACAGCATGTAGACGAGCAATAATGTATGTGTCTGTCTGTATCAGTCCAGTAGTTTTTTCCTGCACCTGGTTAAGCAGCTCCGGGTAAGAGACGATCACCCGCAGATCGAAATAGACCGGGGAAGTGAGTCCACTCTTTAACACAAAGCTACCGAACTTAAGTGCGTGAACCCGGTGCAACTGCACCGCTAATTCTCGGATACCCTCCATCACCACGTGTGTATGTCTCACACCTATGACGTTACGTGTAGCTTAAAGAGAGAAGAGAAGAGTCCAACTGCAGAGTGGAGCTCCACTCTAGACAGGAAGCATGTGACCTCCACTCAAAGCTTTTTTTTTTTTTTTAATCAACTTTAATGTAACAAACAAGCTATAGATTGTGACAATGATTATGAAAACGAAACATTTTGTAGCTTTCTTGTTCTTCTTGATGTTCATTCACAGTGTTTTATGCAGATTGTGATTTATAAGGTAACCACTGTGAATGAACATTAACCCCTTAGTGACCAGACCATTGTTACATTTTCTTACCCTTAAAGGGACACTAAACCCAACAATTTTATTTCAGGATTCAAGTAGATAATACAATTTTAAACAACACTCCTATTTACTTTTATTATCTAATTTGCTTCATTCTTCAGATATCCTTTGTTGAAGAAATAGCAATGCACATGGGTGAGCCAATAACAGGAGGCATCAATGTGCAGCAACCAATCAGCAGCTACTGAGCCTATCTAGATATGCTTTTCAGCAAAGTATACCAAGAAAGTGAAGCAAATTAGATAATACAAGTAAATTAGAAAGTTGTTTAAAATTGCATGCTCTTTCTAAATCATGAAATAAAAAATTTGGGTTTCATGTCCCTTTAAGGACCAGGGCTATATTTTCCTCTTACTCATTTACTGTACCCACACATATTATATACCATTTTTCTCACCACTAAATGGACTTTCTAAAGATACCATTATTTTCATCATATCTTATAATTTACTATAAATTTTTTAATAAAATATGAGGAAAAAATGAAAAAAACACACTTTTTCTTACTTTGACCCCCAAAATCTGTTACTCACCTACAACCACCAAAAAACACCCATGCTAAATAGTTTCTAAATTTTGTCCTGAGTTCTTTGCTTTTTTTGCAAGTTATAGGGAAATAAATACAAGTAGCACGTTGCTATTTCCAAACCACTTTTTTTTTTAAATTAACGCTAGTTACATTGGGACACTGATATCTGTCAGGAATACCTGAATATCCCTTCACATGTATATTTTTTTGTTTGAAGACACCCCAAAGTATTGATCTAGGCCCATTTTGGTATATTTCATGCCACCATTTCACCGCCAAATGCGATCAAATAAAAAAAAAAAGTTCACTTTTTCACAAACTTTAGGTTTCTCACAGAAATTATTTACAAACAACTTATGCAATTATGGCATAAATGGTTGTAAATGCTTCTCTGGGATCCCCTTTGTTCAGAAATAGCAGACTTATATGGCTTTGGCGTTGCTTTTTGGTAATTAGAAGGCTGCTAAATGCCACTGCGCACCACATGTGTTTTATGCCCAGCAGTGAAGGGGTTAATTAGGGAGCATGTAGGGAGCTTTTAGAGTTAATTTTAGCTTAAGTGTAGTGTAGTAGACAACAAACAGCTTATGCAATTATGGCACAAATGGTTGTAAATGCTTCTCTGGGATCCCCTTTGTTCAGAAATAGCAGACATTTATGGCTTTGGGATTGCTTTTTGGTAATTAGAAGGCCGCTAAATGCTGCTGCGCACCACACTTGTATTATGCCCAGCAGTTAAGGTGTTAATTCATTAGCTTGTAGGGAGCTTGTACGTTTAATTTTCACTTTAGTGTAGTAGACAACCCAAAGTATTGATCTAGGCCCATTTTGCTATATTTCATGCTACCATTTCACCGCCAAATGCGATCAAATAAAAAAAATGTTTTACTTTTTCACAAACTTTGGGTTTATCACTGAACAAACAGCTTGTGCAATTATAGCACAAATGGTTCTAAATGGTTCTCTGGGATCTCCTTTGTTCAGACCCCTCCTTCTACCTTTTAGCGTACATGTTATGTACTTTCAGCTGTCTGCCAGTAGCTAATATTTATTTGCTTTTATTTTTTATATACAGTAGATATATAAAATAAAATCTGTAGTGTATTTGCCCACCCTCATTCCCCTACCACTCTACCCTCTCCCAGTTTATTTTACTAATCTATTATCCCCCTCTCCCTCCTTCCAGCTTCCAACTTTTTCCGTAGTATAAGCGTTCCCACCCGCTCCTGCCCCTCTCACACACCCTACTGCCTCCTACCGCCAGTGATGGGCCACCCACCTGCCTCCCTCCTATCCTTCGCATGCCACCAACGATCGGCACCATCACTGGACCTCTCTGCAACGGTTGCTTAGAAAATGGTAATGCACTATGCCTCAATATTGAGGCATTTCTGCAATCTGTGTCCCTTTCTGTATTGTGCAGCGGTGGTGCCAAACGGTGGCGTGGGAGGGTAAGGAGGGAGGCAGGTGGGAGCCCCATCGCTGGAGGGGCTGGAGAGGCTGGGACCACTGTGCTGCATAAAAAAAATATGTTAAGATAGGGATAGAAGGATAGTGATAGATGGATAGAGATAAATGGATATAGGTATAGGGAGATAGGGATAGAGATAGAGGAATAGAGATAGAGGGATAGATGGATAGGGATAGATGGACACAGCAATAGAGGGATATATGGATAGTGATAGAGATAGAGGGATTGGTGATAGATATAGACGGGAGCGGGTGGTACCTCTGCACTGCAGAAATTTAGATGTTGAAAGTGGCAGGGAGGGTGAAGGAGGGAGGGGGGATAAGAGAGAGGAGATCTGAGTGGATGGGGGGGTCAGATGGTAGGCAAAGGTTCTTGGAGGGAGAGGTGGGTAAATAAGGGAGTGGTTAGTAAGTTAGTAAGTTGGACACATTTTTGACCGTCTACACTAGTATTGCAATAAACAGATAGCAAATGTGGAACAAATTTGGTTATGTTTTCAAAAAGTAACTGTTATTTTAAAAAGAGTTAAAATCCTTTGAGCCACTTATTTATTTGTGGATATATACACGGCATGAACCCCATCATAGGACAGACATGTTATCAGACTTGCCCAACGCTCTTTATGGAAAACATTGGTGACAACCTTGCTACTTCATATATTTTACCTTTTATGAATAATAAACAGTTATTTTAAAAGGGTTAAAATCCTTTTGGGTCACTCATTTCTGTGATGATAAATACTCGGCATGAACTTCATCATAGAATAAACACATATTTTCAGCATGGCCCAATGCAAACAATCTGGTGCCAACTTTGCAACTTCATATATTTTATCTTATCAAGTAAAGGTATTTAAAAAGGGTTAAAATCATTTGGCCCACTAATTTATGTGTGGATATATACAGGGCATGAACCCCATTATAGAATAGACATGTTATCAACCTGGCCCAACGCTTTTTAGAGCAAAAAAATTGCAGGCAACCTTGCCATTTCATATATTTTACCTTTTCTAAATAAGTAATTGGTATTTAATAACTTTTAAAATCCTTTGGAACGCTCATTAACCCCTTAACGACCAAGGACGTACGCCACACGTCCTCAAAAAAAATACACTTAATGACCGAGGACGTGTGGCGTACGTCCTTGGTCTGGAAAGCAGCTGGAAGCGATCCTGCTCGCTTCCAGCTGCTTTCCGGTTATTGCAGTGATGCCTCGATATGGAGGCATCCTGCAATAACCCCCCTTGGCCATCCGATGCAGAGAGAGCCACTCTGTGGCCCTCTCTGCACCAGACATCGATGGCCGGTATCTTTGGTGGGTGGGAGCTTTCGTGGGAGGCGGGTGGGCGGCCATCGATGTTGTGTATGGAGTGGAGGGGGGCGGGATCGGGGGCGGGACCCACGGGGGCGCGCACGGGAGCGCGCGCGTGCACGGGGGTTGGAGGGCGGGCGCGTGCACGGGGCGGGAGCGGGTGGGAACCGCTACACTACAGAAAAACATAGTAAAAAGTATTAAAAAAAAATAAAGTTTAAACTTTAAAAAATATAATCTAAGGGATCTGGAAGGGGTGGGGGGTTGGTCTTGGTGGGGGGGAAAGCTACACTACAGAAAATTGCTTTTTTTTTTAATAAAATGGCAAATTTTTTGCAAAACTGGGTACTGGCAGACAGCTGCCAGTACCCAAGATGGCGCCCATTAAGGCAGAGGGGAAGGGTTAGAGAGCTGTTAGGTGGGGGATCAGTGAGGTTGGGGTCTAAGGGGGGATCATACACATCAGCATATGTAAATATGCTTTTTTTTTTTTTTTTTTTTAAATGGCCAAATACCTTTTATTTTAGTACTGGCAGAGTTTCTGCCAGTACTTAAGATGGCGGGGACAATTGTGGGGTGGGGGAGGGAAGAGAGCTGTTTGGGAGGGATCAGGGGGTCTGATGTTTCAGGTGGGAGGCTGAGCTCTACACTAAAGATAAAATTAACCCTGCAAGCTCCCTACAAGCTACATAATTAACCCCTTCACTGCTAGCCATAATACACGTGTGATGCGCAGCGGCATTTAGAGGCCTTCTAATTACCAAAAAGCAATGCCAAAGCCATATATGTCTGCTATTTCTGAACAAAGGGGATCCCAGAGAAGCATTTACAACCATTTGTGCCATAATTGCACAAGCTGTTTGTAAATAATTTCAGTGAGAAACCTAAAATTGAGAAAAATTTAACTTTTTTTTTAATTTGATCGCATTTGGCGGTGAAATGGTGGCATAAAATATACCAAAATTGGCCTAGATCAATACTTGGGGTTGTCTACTACACTACACTAAAGCTAAAACTATCCCAAAAAGCTCCCTACATGCTCCCTAATTAACCCCTTCACTGCTGGGCATAATACACGTGTGGTGCGCAGTAGCATTTAGCGGCCTTCTAATTACCAAAAAGCAACGCCAAAGTCATATATGTCTGCTATTTCTGAACAAAGGGGATCCCAGATAAGAATTTACAACAATTTATGCCATAATTGCACAAGCTGTAATTTAAGTTAGAAACCAAAAGTTTGTGAAAAAATTTGTGAAAAGTGAACGATTTTTTGTATTTGATTGCATTTGGCGGTGAAATGGTGGCATGAAATATACCAAAATGGGCCTAGATCAATACTTTGGGTTGTCTACTAAAAAAAAATATATACATGTCAATGGATATTCAGAGATTCCTGAAAGATATCAGTGTTCTAATGTAACTAGCGCTAATTTTGAAAAGAAATGGTTTGGAAATAGCAAAGTGCTACTTGTATTTATGGCCCTATAGTTTACAAAAAAAGCAAAGAACATGTAAACATTGGGTATTTCTAAATTCAGGACAAAATTTAGAAACTATTTAGCATGGGTGTTTTTTTGTGGTTGTAGATGTGTAACAGATTTTGGGGGTCAAAGTTAGAAAAAGTGTGTTTTTTTTCCATTTTTTCCTCATATTTTTTTTTTTTTTCCGTTATATCCATTGTTTATTTATTTTTTTTTATTGAGGGTTTAAACATTACAGCAGATGTCACAGCGCAGGTGACCAACAGGATAACATATACATAAACATTATGCCGTTGTATTGGCTCAGTAGGTATAGCTATTAATACAAATACTGCTAGGTCAAGCATGTCAAGTATGAAATAAGATATCTACCATATAAACCTCTTTTTCGATTAATGTGAACTAAGAAATATATCCATTATGAAAACCTCATTTACAAACAGTATGAACAAACTTAGGATACAAGGACCGGGTAAAACCTCAGTCCTATACAGTAACTCAACTTTCAAGGAATTTCGTGAAGTCAGCTTAGGAGTGCCTCTCCGTGTACTGCAACTGGTAATTATAGCGCGCATCTCCAGGCGGGGGGGGCCTTAGGTTGAGAAGAGGCGGGGGGAGGAAGAGTATGAGCTTTCATACCACATGAGAGGGGAGGGGGGGGAAGGGGAAGGGACATGGATATGGTGGTAGGGGTAACTGGAATCTTTAATTCGACTAGGCATTTAGCTTTGGGCTCCCTGGTAGTTAAACCAGGACTCCCAAATCTGCCAGTAAAGCTCCTCTTTGTCCATATGGGAATAGAAACTTTGTTCCATTGTGGCGTACACCTGCATCATAGATGTAACATCCGTTACATCTGGGGGGTGGGTTTGTTTCCAGGCCTTTGCTATTGCCAGTTTTGTGGCCGCTAGGACAAAGATGACCAATTTAGAGACGTGGGTTGGAACGCTCCTCGGGAAAATGTGTAAGAGAGCGATTGCTGGAGTGAGTGGGGCAGATAGCCCCAAGTTGGTACAGAGGGTTTGTACCTGTGTCCAGAGAGGTGTCAGTTTTGGGCAGTCCCACCAGATATGCATATCTGAGCCTCTTTGCATGCACTCCCTCCAACACAAAGGGGGCGTTGTGGGAAACATTTGTGACAGCCTCGTGGGGGTATAGTACCATTTTAGGAATAATTTCATATAAGCTTCTAGTGTGTTTGCACAGTGTACTGTCTTTTTAGTTAACGTCATGGCTGTGGATAGGTCTTTATCTGAAATAGGTCTGGATAAATCTCCCTCCCAAGCTCTTAGCTGCCATGATCTGTCTTTGTTAGTGGATGACTGTAGAAGATCATAATGGAACGATATGAGCCTAGGAGTCCTAATAGGGAGTTGCCATAGCTTTTCCCAGTTAGTCATGGGCCTGTTTAGGGCTTTGGGGAATCCCCAAGATGTCATAAAGGCATAGAGCCTCGAATATTCAAAAGAGGCCCACGGGGGGGGGGCTCTGGGATAATGGTACTGATATTGTGGGGTGAGATTAAGGAGCCCGAGGGGTATACACGGGAGACCACTTTCAGGTCTAAGTCACTCCATTGCTGTATGTGTGTGTCAGGGAGAGCCGCCAGTAAGGCTGGTATAGAATGAATGGGAGACGGGTGTGGGGCGATGTCGCGTAGGTTTCTAAGGCTATACCAAACTTTCAGATTATCTCTGATGATGACGTTTTGTAATCCCAATTTGTCAACGCAATGCTTAGGGATCCAGGGTAAGTCTACCAACTTTAGGCCTAGGGGAAGAGCCGATGTTTCTATGCTTTTCCAGCCCTGTTGTTCCCCCTTATCCGCCCACGCCGTGATATGAGAAAGCCTGGCTGCCTCATAATATCCACGTATGCTAGGCATTGCAACTACTCCAAATTCATATCTTTTTTGGAGTATTTTCGCCGCTATCCGAGGCCTGGACTTATTCCAGATATAGTGTTGTCCAAGAGATTGAAGCTTGTCTATTAGAGCGGCAGGTACATTAAGAGGGATGCAGCGGAAAAAGTACAGAATTTTTGGCAAGATCGTCATTTTGAAGGAGGCGATGCGGCCCAACCATGAAATTTCTTTAAGACTCCACGAAGATGTAAGCTCAGTGACCTCTTTAATGAGGCTTGTATAGTTAATGGAAATAACCAATTTCGGGTCCGGACCGAGCTGTACCCCTAAGTGCCTAATGGTGGTTCGAGACCATTGGAAGGAGTACAATGTTTGTAGTATATCCAATTCAAATGCTGGCATGCATACTGGTAAAGCCTCTGTTTTGGTGACATTTACTTTGTAGTAGCTATGAGCTCCGAACTCAGAGATAGTATCAAAGAGTACTGGCAGGGAGCCTATTGGGTTTGTTAAGAACAGAGTGACATCGTCCGCGTATAGTGCGATCTTCGCAGTAGCGCATCCAAGCTGGACCCCTCTTACTAGAGGTGTTTGTCTAATAGCCTGAGCTAGAGGTTCTATGGCCATGGAAAAAATTAAAGGTGACAGGGGGCATCCTTGTCTGGTGCCGTTGGTGATACATATTTCCGGGGAGGCAAACCCCATACCCTTAACTACTGCTGAGGGGCAAGAGTATAGGGCACGGATTGCTTTAATCACGGTCTCTGGCATGCCAAATTGAGCAAGTGTATGCCATAGGTATTCCCACCTGACCCTGTCAAACGCTTTTTCTGCGTCCAGCGACAGGGCCAGCATGGGTGTCTTCAGCCGTGAGGCTTCTGTGAGTATGTTTAACGTTTTTCGAGAATTGTCTGGGCCTTCTCTACCAAACGTGAAACCAACTTGGTCTGTATGAATCACCTTCGGGAGCAGGCTATTGAGGCGGTTAGCCCATAGCTTTGCATAGAGCTTTACATCACCATTTATCAAGGAGATTGGTCTGTAGCTCGTACATTGTGAGGGATCTTTGTTCGGTTTCGGAATGGGTAGAATTACTGCTTGTAAAAATTCTTTATGGAATGAGCCTGCCTCTCGGGTTTCCGAAAAGACCTTGAGGAGGATCCCCTGGAGTTCCGGTTTAAACAATTTATAGAAGGCTGTTGGGTACCCATCTGGGCCTGGAGCCTTGTTATTTTGGGAGTGTTTAATGGCTAAACTAAGCTCATTTGGGGAGAATGGAGCTTTAAGTACTTCTACATCCCCGTCTGGGAGGGATGGCAGACCCAACGCCTGTAAGAAATGTATTATTTCATACGAGGAGGACTCTTTAGTAGCCATCGAGGGCTTAAGGTGGTACAGCTTAGAGTAATATTCCGCAAACGTCTCTCCAATTTCCTTAGGGGAGTAGACCGAAATGTTACCTCTCTGGAGAGATAAGATCCTAGCCGCCGCTGTCCTGCTCCTTAATTTATGGGCAAGGAGGGCTGAGGCCTTATTACCTTGGCAATACATCAGCTTCTTGAATCTAGCATAAGAGTCTTTAACTCTTTGCAGATCTCTATCTGCCAGTTGTGTTCGCAGCTCCTTAATTTTATCAGCCAGGCTTGTAGTTGGGGAATTTTTATTCTCCTGCTCTACAGCGCGAAGCTCAGCCATGAGGAGGCCGAAGGGTAGACCTGCTTGACGCCGTAGCATTGTCTGCCTTCGAATGCATATCCCTCTTATGTATGCTTTCAGAGCAGCCCATATTGTTTGGGAGGACATATCCGGGGTTTCGTTTATTCTTAGAAACTCTACAATAGAGGCTTGGAGGGATAATCTAAAAGTTTTATCTTGGAGCATTTGTTTTGGGAGTTTCCAGCTAGGTCTAGTCTCTGTGGTTAAGTCAGTTGAGAGAGTAAATGTCAGAATATCGTGGTCTGACCATGAACAGACTCTAATGTGTGACGTTAGGACTCTATTAAGTGTCCATGAGTCAGTGAAGAAATGGTCGAGCCTCGAGTACGAATTATGGGGTCTAGAAAAGTATGTATAGTCCCTATCATTGTGGTGTAGTGCCCTCCAGATGTCATATAGATTATGTTGGATGATGTGTTGTCTGAATTTGTTGGCAGTAGTCACAGAGTATGTGTCTATTGTTTTCCCACTCTGAACCTTCTTATCTAGTAGGGGGTCCCATATCATATTGAAGTCCCCTCCCAGTATAGTAGTCCCAGCTTTGTGTTTCTCAATTTTAGACAGTGCGTCTTTCAGGAACTTAGTTTGCATTTGATTTGGGGCGTAGATGTTAACCAGAGTAAACAGTATACCGTTTAGTTTACAATTGAGCAGTAGAAACCGTCCCTGGCTATCTCTCTCTGCGTGAATGTGGTCAAAATGTATAGATTTGTGTATGGCAATCGCGACTCCCCTAGATTTCTCAGTGTGAGAAGCTAGAACCACCACAGGGTATTCTGAGGTCCTGTATGGAGTCTGGTTTGACGCCAACCAATGTGTCTCTTGTAGAAACAGGACTTGTACTTTCAGAGACTTCATGGTATTGGTAAGCATGCTTCTCTTGTCTTGTTTTTCCTCATATTTTATAATTTTTTTTATAGTAAATTATAAGATATGATGAAAATAATGGTATCTTTAGAAAGTCCATTTAATGGCGAGAAAAACGGTATATAATATGTGTGGGTACAGTAAATGAGTAAGAGGAAAATTACAGCTAAACACAAACACCTCAAAAATGTAAAAATAGCCTTGGTCCCAAACGGACAGAAAATGGAAAAGTGCTGTGGTCATTAAGGGGTTAATGTGTGCTTATATACATGGCATAAGCCTCTCTATAGGACATACATGTTTTCAGCCTGTCACAATGCTTTTTATATCAAACAATCTGGTGCCAACCTTGCCACTTCATATATTTTACCTTTTCTGAATAAGTAACTGGTATTTTAAGTGTTAAAATCCTTTTGGTCACTTATTTCTGTGATGATATATACTCGGCATGAACATCTTCATAGAATATACATATTTTCAGCCGTGCCCAATGCTTTTTATAGCAAATTTTTTGTGCCAACCTGGCCACTTCATATATTTTACCTTTTCTGAATAAGTAACTGGTATTTAAACTGGTATTTAAAAAGGGTTGAAATCCGATGAGTCACTCATTTCTGTGTGCATATATACAGGGCATGAACCACTTCATATTTTTAAGTTCTAAGCCTGACCCAATGCTTTATATGGCAAACAAACTTGTGCCAACCTTGCCACTGAATATATTTTACCTTTTTTAAAAGTAACTTGTATTTAAAAAGGTTTAAAATTATTTGCGACACTCATTTCTGTGTCGATATATGTTCTAAGCCTGAACCAACGCTTTATATGGCAAACAAACTTGTGCCAAACTGGAGCCCCACTCAAGATAGGAAACATTTGACCTCCACTCAATATTTTTTTTTTTTTTTAAATGGACTTTAACGTAACAATCAATAGACACAATAATTCAGAAAACTAAATATTTTGCTTTCCTGTTCTTAATGTTCATTGACAGTGGTTTATGCTGATTGTTATTAATAAGGTTAAATAAGCACATTCTTTACATTAACTTATGTTCTGTTAGGGCAAAAGTATAAGCGAAAGTAATGATAATTGTAAGTTATAAATACATCATCTCCGTAAATCACACCTGGGTGCCATCAGGGGGTTACAGGGGTGACTCCTGTCAGGGGCCAAATGGGCCAGGGTTCCCCATGAGGCAAGAACAACTATTATTTTCTTTAAACAATTTTGGCAGCCACCAGAGGGTATTACAGCAGAGTGCTACTGAGTGTGGTCAATTTTATTAAAATGAGTAAAGCATTAGCATTTGAGAGGATTTTTGAGTGTGCACTAAACCACTATGCGTAGTGAGACAGACTTGGCACTTAAAAGGATACTAAACACAATTTTTTTTCATTCTAGATTCAGATAGAGCATGCAATTTTAAGCAGCTTTTTAATTTACTTCTATTATCAAATTTTCTTCGTTCTCTTCCTATATTTATCTGAAAAAGAAGAAATAAAAGCGTTTGAGCCGGCCCATGTTAGTTTGAGAACCTGGGTTACGCTTGCTTATTGGATGGCTAAATGCAGGCACCTATTAGCAAACTCTATCCAGGGTACTGAACAAAAAATAGTCATGCTCCAAAGCTTCCATTCCTAACTTTTCAAATAAAGATAGCAAGAGAACGAATAAAAAATTATAATAGGAATAAATGATAAAGCTGCTTAAAATTGCATGCTCTATCTGAATCATGAAAGAAAAAATGTGGGTCCAGTAGCCCTTTAAGTTTGTACAGTGTGTGTCTGAGTCAGATGGCAGAGCACTTTCATTTGCAGAGGAGGTAGGACTTACATAGTAATTTTTTTTATTTCTTTGTGCAATTTTGGATTGTAACTTCAGTGTGGTAGTAGTATGGTGGGGCCAGGGGTCCATAAAAAACATTTATTTTTTTAGCAATCTGCAGCAGTGTATTTATGATTATTTGACAATGCTGTAGAAATTCTATATTTAAAGCCATGCATAAAGGTTTCCTCCTTAATACACAAATGGTAGTTGCCCTTTTGAAAGATATTTTTTTTGTAATATATACATTTTAACTACATTTCAGTTTACTGCCCCTTTATGCAAGGACTTTACAGATGCAAGGAGGCATTTTATCTATGATTTTTACATATGCATAAAAAGTTATACTTTCAAACTAAGATTTCTCAGGCCTAGATTTAGAGTTCGGCGGTAGCCGTCAAAACCAGCGTTAGAGGCTCCTAACGCTGGTTTTGGCCGCCCGCTGGTATTTGGAGTCAGTGATTAAAGGGTCTAACGCTCACTTTACAGCCGCGACTTTTCCATACCGCAGATCCCCCTACGCCATTTGCGTAGCCTATCTTTTCAATGGGATCTTTCTAACGCTGGTATTTAGAGTCGTTTCTGCAGTGAGCGTTAGAGCTCTAACGACAAGATTCCAGCCGCCTGAAAAAAGCAGGAGTTAAGAGCTTTCTGGCTAACGCCGGTTTATAAAGCTCTTAACTACTGTACCCTAAAGTACACTAACACCCATAAACTACCTATGTACCCCTAAACCGAGGTCCCCCCACATCGCCGCCACTCGATTAAAATTTTTAACCCCTAATCTGCCGACCGCCACCTACGTTATACTTATGTACCCCTAATCTGCTGCCCCTAACCCCGCCGACCCCTATATTATATTTATTAACCCCTAACTTGCCCCCCACAACGTCGCCGCAAGCTACTTAAAATAATTAACCCCTAATCTTCCGACCGCAAATCGCCGCCACCTACGTTATCCCTATGTACCCCTAATCTGCTGCCCCTAACATCGCCGACCCCTATGTTATATTTATTAACCCCTAATCTGCCCCCCACAACGTCGCCGACACCTACCTACACTTATTAACCCCTAATCTGCCGAGCGGACCTGAGCGCTACTATAATAAAGTTATTAACCCCTAATCCGCCTCACTAACCCTATCATAAATAGTATTAACCCCTAATCTGCCCTCCCTAACATCGCCGACACCTACCTTCAATTATTAACCCCTAATCTGCCGACCGGAGCTCACCGCTATTCTAATAAATGTATTAACCCCTAAAGCTAAGTCTAACCCTAACACTAACACCCCCCTAAGTTAAATATAATTTTTATCTAACGAAATAAATTAACTCTTATTAAATAAATGATTCCTATTTAAAGCTAAATACTTACCTGTAAAATAAATCCTAATATAGCTACAATATAAATTACATTTATATTATAGCTATTTTAGGATTAATATTTATTTTACAGGTAACTTTGTATTTATTTTAACCAGGTACAATAGCTATTAAATAGTTAAGAACTATTTAATAGTTACCTAGTTAAAATAATTACAAATTTACCTGTAAAATAAATCCTAACCTAAGATATAATTAAACCTAACACTACCCTATCAATAAAATAATTAAATAAACTACCTACAATTACCTACAATTAACCTAACACTACACTATCAATAAATTAATTAAACACAATTGCTACAAATAAATACAATTAAATAAACTATCTAAAGTACAAAAAATAAAAAAGAACTAAGTTACAGAAAATAAAAAAATATTTACAAACATAAGAAAAATATTACAACAATTTTAAACTAATTACACCTACTCTAAGCCCCCTAATAAAATAACAAAGACCCCCAAAATAAAAAATTCCCTACCCTATTCTAAAATACAAAAATTACAAGCTCTTTTACCTTACCAGCCCTGAACAGGGCCCTTTGCGGGGCATGCCCCAAGAATTTCAGCTCTTTTGCCTGTAAAAAAAAACATACAATACCCCCCCCCCCAACATTACAACCCACCACCCACATACCCCTAATCTAACCCAAACCCCCTTAAATAAAACTAACACTAATCCCCTGAAGATCTTCCTACCGTGTCTTCACCATCCAGGTATCACCGATCCGTCCTGGCTCCAAGATCTTCATCCAACCCAAGCGGGGGTTGGCGATCCATAATCCGGTGCTCCAAAGTCTTCCTCCTATCCGGCAAGAAGAGGACATCCGGACCGGCAAACATCTTCTCCAAGCGGCATCTTCTATGTTCTTCCATCCGATGACGACCGGCTCCATCTTGAAGACCTCCAGCGCGGATCCATCCTCTTCTTCCGACGACTAGACGACGAATGACGGTTCCTTTAAGGGACGTCATCCAAGATGGCGTCCCTCGAATTCCGATTGGCTGATAGGATTCTATCAGCCAATCGGAATTAAGGTAGGAATTTTCTGATTGGCTGATGGAATCAGCCAATCAGAATCAAGTTCAATCCGATTGGCTGATCCAATCAGCCAATCAGATTGAGCTCGCATTCTATTGGCTGTTCCGATCAGCCAATAGAATGCGAGCTCAATCTGATTGGCTGATTGGATCAGCCAATCGGATTGAACTTGATTCTGATTGGCTGATTCCATCAGCCAATCAGAATATTCCTACCTTAATTCCGATTGGCTGATAGAATCCTATCAGCCAATCGGAATTCGAGGGACGCCATCTTGGATGACGTCCCTTAAAGGAACCGTCATTCGTCGTCTAGTCGTCGGAAGAAGAGGATGGATCCGCGCTGGAGGTCTTCAAGATGGAGCCGGTCGTCATCGGATGGAAGAACATAGAAGATGCCGCTTGGAGAAGATGTTTGCCGGTCCGGATGTCCTCTTCTTGCCGGATAGGAGGAAGACTTTGGAGCACCGGATTATGGATCGCCAACCCCCGCTTGGGTTGGATGAAGATCTTGGAGCCAGGACGGATCGGTGATACCTGGATGGTGAAGACAAGGTAGGAAGATCTTCAGGGGATTAGTGTTAGGTTTATTTAAGGGGGTTTGGGTTAGATTAGGGGTATGTGGGTGGTGGGTTGTAATGTTGGGGGGGGGTATTGTATGTTTTTTTTTACAGGCAAAAGAGCTGAAATTCTTGGGGCATGCCCCGCAAAGGGCCCTGTTCAGGGCTGGTAAGGTAAAAGAGCTTGTAATTTTTGTATTTTAGAATAGGGTAGGGAATTTTTTATTTTGGGGGTCTTTGTTATTTTATTAGGGGGCTTAGAGTAGGTGTAATTAGTTTAAAATTGTTGTAATATTTTTCTTATGTTTGTAAATATTTTTTTATTTTCTGTAACTTAGTTCTTTTTTATTTTTTGTACTTTAGATAGTTTATTTAATTGTATTTATTTGTAGCAATTGTGTTTAATTAATTTATTGATAGTGTAGTGTTAGGTTAATTGTAGGTAATTGTAGGTAGTTTATTTAATTATTTTATTGATAGGGTAGTGTTAGGTTTAATTATATCTTAGGTTAGGATTTATTTTACAGGTAAATTTGTAATTATTTTAACTAGGTAACTATTAAATAGTTCTTAACTATTTAATAGCTATTGTACCTGGTTAAAATAAATACAAAGTTACCTGTAAAATAAATATTAATCCTAAAATAGCTATAATATAAATGTAATTTATATTGTAGCTATATTAGGATTTATTTTACAGGTAAGTATTTAGCTTTAAATAGGAATCATTTATTTAATAAGAGTTAATTTATTTCGTTAGATAAAAATTATATTTAACTTAGGGGGGTGTTAGTGTTAGGGTTAGACTTAGCTTTAGGGGTTAATACATTTATTAGAATAGCGGTGAGCTCCGGTCGGCAGATTAGGGGTTAATAATTGAAGGTAGGTGTCGGCGATGTTAGGGAGGGCAGATTAGGGGTTAATACTATTTATGATAGGGTTAGTGAGGCGGATTAGGGGTTAATAACTTTATTATAGTAGCGCTCAGGTCCGCTCGGCAGATTAGGGGTTAATAAGTGTAGGTAGGTGTCGGCGACGTTGTGGGGGGCAGATTAGGGGTTAATAAATATAACATAGGGGTCGGTGATGTTAGGGCAGCAGATTAGGGGTACATAGGGATAACGTAGGTGGCGGCGGTTTACGGAGCGGCAGATTAGGGTTAATTATTTTAAGTAGCTTGCGGCGACTTGTGGGGGGCAAGTTAGGGTTAATAAATATAATATAGGGGTCGGCGGGGTTAGGGGCAGCAGATTAGGGGTACATAAGTATAACGTAGGTGGCGGTCGGCAGATTAGGGGTTAAAAATTTTAATCGAGTGGCGGCGATGTGGGGGACCTCGGTTTAGGGGTACATAGGTAGTTTATGGGTGTAGTGTACTTTAGGGTACAGTAGTTAAGAGCTTTATAAACCGGCGTTAGCCAGAAAGCTCTTAACTCCTGCTTTTTTCAGGCGGCTGGAATCTTGTCGTTAGAGCTCTAACGCTCACTGCAGAAACGACTCTAAATACCAGCGTTAGAAAGATCCCATTGAAAAGATAGGCTACGCAAATGGCGTAGGGGGATCTGCGGTATGGAAAAGTCGCGGCTGTAAAGTGAGCGTTAGACCCTTTAATCACTGACTCCAAATACCAGCGGGCGGCCAAACCAGCGTTAGGAGCCTCTAACGCTGGTTTTGACGGCTACCGCCGAACTCTAAATCTAGGCCTGAGAAATCTTAGTTTGAAAGTATAACTTTTTATGCATATGTAAAAATCATAGATAAATGCCTCCTTGCATCTGTAAAGTAGCCTTGCATAAAGGGGGCAGTAAACTGAAATGTAGTTAAAATGTATATATTACAAAAAAAAATATCTTTCAAAGGGCAACTACCATTTGGTGGTATTAAGGGAGGAAACCTTTATGCATGGCTTTAAATATATAATTTCACAGCATTGTCAATAATCATAAATACACTGCTGCAGATTGCTAAAAAAATAAATGTTTTTTTATGGACCCCTTGGCCCCACCATACTACTAACCACACTGAGAGTTACAATCCAAAATTGCAACAAAGAAATAAAAAAAATTACTATGTAAGTCCTACCTCCTCTGCAATGAAAGTGCTCTGCCATCTGACTCAGACACACACTGTTACAAACTTAAAGGGCTACTGGACCCACATTTTTTCTTTCATGATTCAGATAGAGCATAGGCAATTTTATAGCAGGCTTTATCATTTATTCCTATTATAGAGTTTTTATTCGTTTCTCTTGCTATCTTTATTTGAAAAGTTAGGAATGGAAGCTTTGGAGCATGACTATTTTTGTGTCAGGTACCCTGGATAGAGTTTGCTAATAGGTGTCCTGCATTTAGCCATCCATAAGCAAGCGTAACCCAGGTTCTCAAACTAACATGGGCCGTCTCAAACGCTTTTTATTTCTTTCTTTTTCAGATAAATATAGGAAGTAGAACGAAGAAAATTTGATAATAGAAGTAAATTAAAAAGCTGCTTTAAATTGCATGCTCTATCTGAATCTAGAATGAAAAAAAAATTGTGTTTAGTATCCTTTTAAGTGCCAAGTCTGGTGGTCTCACTACGCATAGTGGTTTAGGTGCACACTCAAAAATCCTCTCAAATGCTAATGCTTTACTCATTTTAAATAAAATTGACCACACTCAGTAGCACTCTGCTGTAATACCCTCTGGTGGCTGGCCAAAATTGTTTAAAGAAAATAATATTGTTTCTTGCCTCATGGGGAACCCTGGCCCATTTGGCCCCTGACAGGAGTCACCCCTGTAACCCCCTGATGGCACCCAGTTGTGATTTACGGGAGATGATGTATTTATAACTTACAATTATCATTACTTTCGCTTATACTTTTGCCTAACAGAACATAAGTTAATGTAAAGAATGTGCTTATTTATCCTTATTAATAAGCAATCATCATAAACCACTGTCAATGAACATTAAGAACAGGAAAGCAAAATATTTAGTTTTCTGAATTATTGTGTCTATTGATTGTTACGTTAAAGTCCATTTAAAAAAAAAAAAAAAATATTGAGTGGAGGTCAAATGTTTCCTATCTTGAGTGGGGCTCCAGTTTGGCACAAGTTTGTTTGCCATATAAAGCGTTGGTTCAGGCTTAGAACATATATCGACACAGAAATGAGTGTCGCAAATAATTTTAAACCTTTTTAAATACAAGTTACTTTTAAAAAAGGTAAAATATATTCAGTGGCAAGGTTGGCACAAGTTTGTTTGCCATATAAAGCATTGGGTCAGCTTAGAACTTAAAAATATGAAGTGGTTCATGCCCTGTATATCACACAGAAATGAGTGACTCATCGGATTTCAACCCTTTTTAAATACCAGTTTAAATACCAGTTACTTATTCAGAAAAGGTAAAATATATGAAGTGGCCAGGTTGGCACAAAAAATTTGCTATAAAAACATTGGGCACGCTGAAAATATGTATATTCTATGAAGATGTTCATGCCGAGTATATATCATCGACAGAAATAAGTGACCAAAAGGAGTTTTAACACTTAAAATACCAGTTACTTATTCAGAAAAGGTAAAATATATGAAGTGCTAGTGTTGCACCAGATTGTTGATATAAAAAGCATTGTGTACAGGCTGAAAACATGTATGTCCCTATAGAGAGGGCTTTATGCCATGTATATAAGCACACATTAACCCCTTAATGACCACAGCACTTTTCCATTTTCTGTCCGTTTGGGACCAAGGCTATTTTTACATTTTTGAGGTGTTTGTGTTTAGCTGTAATTTTCCTCTTACTCATTTACTGTACCCACACATATTATATACCGTTTTTCTCGCCATTAAATGGACTTTCTAAAGATACCATTATTTTTCCTCATATTTTATAATTTACTATAAAAAAAATAATAAATATGAGGAAAAACAAGACAAGAGAAGCATGCTTACCAATACCATGAAGTCTCTGAAAGTACAAGTCCTGTTTCTACAAGAGACACATTGGTTGGCGTCAAACCAGACTCCATACAGGACCTCAGAATACCCTGTGGTGGTTCTAGCTTCTCACACTGAGAAATCTAGGGGAGTCGCGATTGCCATACACAAATCTATACATTTTGACCACATTCACGCAGAGAGAGATAGCCAGGACGGTTTCTACTGCTCAATTGTAAACTAAACGGTATACTGTTTACTCTGGTTAACATCTACGCCCCAAATCAAATGCAAACTAAGTTCCTGAAAGACCACTGTCTAAAATTGAGAAACACAAAGCTGGGACTACTATACTGGGAGGGGACTTCAATATGATATGGGACCCCCTACTAGATAAGAAGGTTCAGAGTGGGAAAACAATAGACACATACTCTGTGACTACTGCCAACAAATTCAGACAACACATCATCCAACATAATCTATATGACATCTGGAGGGCACTACACCACAATGATAGGGACTATACATACTTTTCTAGACCCCATAATTCGTACTCGAGGACGACCATTTCTTCACTGACTCATGGACACTTAATAGATCCTAACGTCACACATTAGAGTCTGTTCATGGTCAGACCACGATATTCTGACATTTACTCTCTCAACTGACTTAACCACAGAGACTAGACCTAGCTGGAAACTCCCAAAACAAATGCTCCAAGATAAAACTTTTAGATTATCCCTCCAAGCCTCTATTGTAGAGTTTCTAAGAATAAACGAAACCCCGGATATGTCCTCCCAAACAATATGGCTGCTCTGAAAGCATACATAAGAGGATATGCATTCGAAGGCAGACGAATGCTACGGCGTCAAGCAGGTCTACCCTTTCGGCCTCCTCATGCTGAGCTTCGCGCTGTAGAGCAGGAGAATAAAAATTCCCCAACTACAAGCCTGGCTGATAAAATTAAGGAGCTGCGAACACAACTGGCAGATAGAGATCTGCAAAGAGTTAAAGACTCTTATGCTAGATTCAAAAGCTGATGTATTGCCAAGGTAATAAGGCCTCAGCCCTCCTTGCCCATAAATTAAGGAGCAGGACAGCGGCGGCTAGGATCTTATCTCTCCAGAGAGGTAACATTTCGGTCTACTCCCCTAAGGAAATTGGAGAGACGTTTGCGGAATATTACTCTAAGCTGTACCACCTTAAGCCCTCGATGGCTACTAAAGAGTCCTCCTCGTATGAAATAATACATTTCTTACAGGCGTTGGGTCTGCCATCCCTCCCAGACGGGGATGTAGAAGTACTTAAAGCTCCATCTCCCCAAATGAGCTTAGTTTAGCCATTAAACACTCCCAAAATAACAAGGCTCCAGGCCCAGATGGGTACCCAACACCTTCTATAAATTGTTTAAACCGGAACTCCAGGGATCCTCCTCAAGGTCTTTTCGAAACCCGAGAGGCAGCTCATTCCATAAAGAATTTTTACAAGCAGTAATTCTACCCCATTCCGAAACCGAACAAAGATCCCACACAATGTACGAGCTACAGACCAATCTCCTTGATAAATGGTGATGTAAAGCTCTATGCAAAGCTATGGGCTAACCGCCTCAATAGCCTGCTCCCGAAGGTGATTCATACAGACCAAGTTGGTTTCACGTTTGGTAGAGAAGGCCCCAGACAATTCTCGAAAAACGTTAAACATACTCACAGAAGCCTCACGGCTGAAGACACCCATGCTGGCCCTGTCGCTGGACGCAGAAAAAGCGTTTGACAGGGTCAGGTGGGAATACCTATGGCATACACTTGCTCAATTTGGCATGCCAGAGACCGTGATTAAAGCAATCCGTGCCCTATACTCTTGCCCTCAGCAGTAGTTAAGGGTATGGTGGTTTGCCTCCCCGGAAATATGTATCACCAACGGCACCAGACAAGGATGCCCCCTGTCACCTTTAATTTTTCCATGGCCATAGAACCTCTAGCTCAGGCTATTAGACAAACACCTCTAGTAAGAGGGCCAGCTTGGATGCGCTACTGCGAAGATCGCACTATACGCGGACGATGTCACTCTGTTCTTAACAAACCCAATAGGCTCCCTGCCAGTACTCTTTGATACTATCTCTTGAGTTCGGAGCTCATAGCTACTACAAAGTAAATGTCACCAAAACAGAGGCTTTACCAGTATGCATGCCAGCATTTGAATTGGATATACTACAAACAATTGTACTCCTTCCAATGGTCTCGAACCACCATTAGGCACTTAGGGGTACAGCTCGTCCGGACCGAAATTGGTTATTTCCATTAACTATACAAGCCTCATTAAAGAGGTCACTGAGCTTACATCTTCGTGGAGTCTTAAAGAAATTTCATGGTTGGGCCGCATCGCCTCCTTCAAAATGACGATCTTGCCAAAAATTCTGTACTTTTTCCGCTGCATCCCTCTTAATGTACCTGCCGCTCTAATAGACAAGCTCAATCTCTTGGACAACACTATATCTGGAATAAGTCCAGCCTCGATAGCGCGAAAATACTCCAAAAAAGATATGAATTGGAGTTTGCAATGCCTAGCATACGTGGATATTATGAGGCAGCCAGGCTTTCTCATATCACGCGTGGGCGGATAAGGGGGAACAACAGGGCTGGAAAAGCATAGAAACATCGTCTCTTCCCCTAGCCTAAAGTTGGTAGACTTACCCTGGATCCCTAAGCATTGCGTTGACAAATTGGGATTACAAAACGTCATCATCAAGATAATCTGAAAGTTTGATAGCCTTAGAAACCTACCGCGACATCGCCCCACACCCGTCTCCCATTCATTCTATACCACCTTACTGGCGGCTCTCCCTGACACACACATACAGCAATGGAGTGACTTAGACCTGAAAGTGGTCTCCCTGTATACCCCTCGGGCTCCTTAATCTCACCCCACAATATCAGTACCATTATCCCAGAGCCCCCCCCCCGTGGGCCTCTTTTGAATATTCGAGGCTCTATGCCTTTATGACATCTTGGGGATTCCCCAAAGCCCTAAACAGGCCCATGACTAACTGGGAAAAGCTATGGCAACTCCCTATTAGACTCCTAGGCTCATATCGTTCCATTTATGATCTTCTACAGTCATCCACTAACAAAGACAGATCATGGCAGCTAAGAGCTTGGGAGGGAGATTTATCCAGACCTATTTCAGATAAAGACCTATCCACAGCCATGACGTAACTAAAAAGACAGTACACTGTGCAAACACACTAGAAGCTTATATGAAATTATTCCTAAAATGGTACTATACCCCCACGAGGCTGTCACAAATGTTTCCCACAACGCCCCCTTTGTGTTGGAGGGAGTGCATGCAAAGAGGCTCAGATATGCATACTGGTGGGACTGCCCAAAACTGACACCTCTCTGGACACAGGTACAAACCCACTACCAACTTGGGGATCTGCCACTCACTCCAGCAATCGCTCTCTTAACACATTTTCCCGAGGAGCGTTCCAACCCACTCTCTAAATTGGTCATCTTTGTCCTAGCGGCCACAAAACTGGCAATAGCAAAGGCCTGGAAACAAACCCACCCCCCAAGATGTAACGGATGTTACATCTATGATGCAGGTGTACGCCACAATGGAACAAAGTTTCTATTCCCATATGACAAAGAGGAGCTTTACTGGCAGATTTGGGAGTCCTGGTTTAACTACCAGGGAGCCCAAAGCTAAATGCCTAGTCGAATAAAGATTCCAGTTACCCCTACCACCATATCCATGTCCCTTCCCCTTCCCCCCCCTCCCCTCTCATGTGGTATGAAAGCTCATACTCTTCCTCCCCCCGCCTCTTCTCAACCTAAGGCCCCCCCGCCTGGAGATGCGCGCTATAATTACCAGTTGCAGTACACGGAAGGCACTCCTAAGCTGACTTCACGAAATTCCTTGAAAGTTGAGTTACTGTATAGGACTGAGGTTTTACCCGGTCCTTGTATCCTAAGTTTGTTCATACTGTTTGTAAATGAGGTTTTCATAATGGATATATTTTCTTAGTTCACATTAATCGAAAAAGAGGTTTATATGGTAGATATCTTATTTCATACTTGACATGCTTGACCTAGCAGTATTTGTATTAATAGCTATACCTACTGAGCCAATACAACGGCATAATGTTTATGTATATGTTATCCTGTTGGTCACCTGCGCTGTGACATCTGCTGTAATGTTTAAACCCCAATAAAAAAAAATAAATAAACAATGGATATAACGGAAAAAAAAAAAAAATGAGGAAAAAATGGAAAAAACACACTTTTTCTAACTTTGACCCCCAAAATCTGTTACACATCTACAACCACAAAAAACACCATGCTAAATAGTTTCTAAATTTTGTCCAGAATTTAGAAATACCCAATGTTTACATGTTCTTTGCTTTTTTTGTAAACTATAGGGCCATAAATACAAGTAGCACTTTGCTATTTCCAAACCATTTCTTTTCAAAATTAGCGCTAGTTACATTAGAACACTGATATCTTTCAGGAATCTCTGAATATCCATTGACATGTATATATTTTTTTTTAGTAGACAACCCAAAGTATTGATCTAGGCCCATTTTGGTATATTTCATGCCACCATTTCACCGCCAA
This sequence comes from Bombina bombina, assembly GCF_027579735.1. Classification (NCBI taxonomy): domain Eukaryota; kingdom Metazoa; phylum Chordata; class Amphibia; order Anura; family Bombinatoridae; genus Bombina; species Bombina bombina. The sequence continues at coordinate 295,569,330 of NC_069499.1, read as the reverse complement.
ATGCAATCAAATACAAAAAATCGTTCACTTTCACAAATTTTTTCACAAACTTTTGGTTTCTAACTTAAATTACAGCTTGTGCAATATGGCATAAATTGTTGTAAATTCTTATCTGGGATCCCCTTTGTTCAGAAATAGCAGACATATATGACTTTGGCGTTGCTTTTTGGTAATTAGAAGGCCGCTAAATGCTACTGCGCGCACCACACGTGTATTATGCCCAGCAGTGAAGGGGTTAATTAGGGAGCATGTAGGGAGCTTTTTGGGATAGTTTTAGCTTTAGTGTAGTGTAGTAACAACCCCAAGTATTGATCTAGGCCAATTTTGGTATATTTTATGCCACCATTTCACCGCCAAATGCGATCAAATTAAAAAAAAAGTTAAATTTTTCTCAATTTTAGGTTTCTCACTGAAATTATTTACAAACAGCTTGTGCAATTATGGCACAAATGGTTGTAAATGCTTCTCTGGGATCCCCTTTGTTCAGAAATAGCAGACATATATGGCTTTGGCATTGCTTTTTGGTAATTAGAAGGCCTCTAAATGCCGCTGCGCATCACACTGTATTATGGCTAGCAGTGAAGGGGTTAATTATGTAGCTTGTAGGGAGCTTGCAGGGTTAATTTTATCTTTAGTGTAGAGCTCAGCCTCCCACCTGAAACATCAGACCCCCTGATCCCTCCCAAACAGCTCTCTTCCCTCCCCCACCCCACAATTGTCCCCGCCATCTTAAGTACTGGCAGAAACTCTGCCAGTACTAAAATAAAAGGTATTTGGCCATTTAAAAAAAAAAAAAAAAAAAAAGCATATTTACATATGCTGATGTGTATGATCCCCCCTTAGACCCCAACCTCACTGATCCCCCACCTAACAGCTCTCTAACCCTTCCCCTCTGCCTTAATGGGCGCCATCTTGGGTACTGGCAGCTGTCTGCCAGTACCCAGTTTTGCAAAAATTTGCCATTTTATTAAAAAAAAAAGCAATTTTCTGTAGTGTAGCTTTCCCCCCCACCAAGACCAACCCCCCACCCTTCCAGATCCCTTAGATTATATTTTTTAAAGTTTAAACTTTATTTTTTTTTAATACTTTTTACTATGTTTTTCTGTAGTGTAGCGGTTCCCACCCGCTCCCGCCCTGCACGCCCCCGCCCTCCAACCCCCGTGCACGCGCGCGCGCCCCGTGCGCGCCCCCGTGGGTCCCGCCCCCGATCCCGCCCCCCTCCACTCCATACACAACATCGATGGCCGCCCACCCGCCTCCCACGAAAGCTCCCACCCACCAAAGATACCGGCCATCGATGTCTGGTGCAGAGAGGGCCACAGAGTGGCTCTCTCTGCATCGGATGGCCAAGGGGGGTTATTGCAGGATGCCTCCATATCGAGGCATCACTGCAATAACCGGAAAGCAGCTGGAAGCGAGCAGCAGATCGCTTCCCAGCTGCTTTCCCAGACCAAGGACGTACGCCACACACGTCCTGCGGTCATTAAGGTGTATTTTTTTTGAGGACGTGTGGCGTACGTTCCTTGGTCGTTGAAGGGGTTTAATGAGCGTTCCAAAGGATTTTAAAAGTTATTAAATACCAATTACTTATTTAGAAAAGGTAAAATATATGAAATGGCAAGGTTGCCTGCAATTTTTTTGCTCTAAAAAGCGTTGGGCCAGGTTGATAACATGTCTATTCCATAATGGGGTTCATGCCCTGTATATATCCACACATAAATTAGTGGGCCAAATGATTTTAACCCTTTTTAAATACCTTTACTTGATAAGATAAAATATATGAAGTTGCAAAGTTGGCACCAGATTGTTTGCATTGGGCCATGCTGAAAATATGTGTTTATTCTATGATGAAGTTCATGCCGAGTATTTATCATCACAGAAATGAGTGACCCAAAAGGATTTTAACCCTTTTAAAATAACTGTTTATTATTCATAAAAGGTAAAATATATGAAGTAGCAAGGTTGTCACCAATGTTTTCCATAAAGAGCGTTGGGCAAGTCTGATAACCTGTCTGTCATATGATGGGGTTCATGCCGTGTATATATCCACAAATAAATAAGTGGCTCAAAGGATTTTAACTCTTTTTAAAATAACAGTTACTTTTTGAAAACATAACCAAATTTGTTCCACATTTGCTATCTGTTTATTGCAATACTAGTGTAGACGGTCAAAAATGTGTCCAACTTACTAACTTACTAACCACTCCCTTATTTACCCACCTCTCCCTCCAAGAACCTTTGCCTACCATCTGACCCCCCCATCCACTCAGATCTCCTCTCTCTTATCCCCCCTCCCTCCTTCACCCTCCCTGCCACTTTCAACATCTAATTTTCTGCAGTGCAGAGGTACCACCCGCTCCCGTCTATATCTATCACCAATCCCTCTATCTCTATCACTATCCATATATCCCTCTATTGCTGTGTCCATCTATCCCTATCCATCTATCCCTCTATCTCTATTCCTCTATCTCTATCCCTATCTCCCTATACCTATATCCCATTTTATCTCTATCCATCTATCACTATACCTTCTATCCCTAGCTTAACTATTTTTTTTTATGCAGCACAAGGGGGTCCCAGCCTCTCCAGCTCCTCCAGCGATGTGGGCTCGCCACCTGCCTACCTCCTTACCCTCCCACGCCACCGTTTGGCACCACCGCTGCACAATACAGAAAGGGGACACAGATTGCAAAATGCCTCAAGTATTGAGGCATAGTGCATTACCATTTTTCTAAGCAACCGTTGCAGAGAGGGTTCCAGTGATGGTGCCGATCGTTGGTGGCAGATGCGAAGGATAGGAGGGAGGCAGGTGGGTGGCCCATCACTGGCGGTAGGAGGCAGTAGGGTGGTGTGAGAGGGGGCAGGAGCGGGGTGGGAACGCTTATACTACGGAAAAAGTTGGGAAGCTGGAAGGAGGGGAGAGGGGGGGACTAATAGATTAGTAAAATAAACTGGGAGAGGGTAGAGTGGTAGGGAATGAGGGTGGGGCAAATACACTACAGATTTTATTTTATATATCTACTGTATATAAAAAATAAAAGCAAATAAATATTAGCTACTGGCAGACAGCTGAAAGTACATAACATGTACGCTAAAAGGTAGAAGGAGGGTCTGAACAAAGGGAGATCCCAGAGAACCATTAGAACCATTTAGTGCTATAATATGCACAAGCTGTTTGTTCAGTGATAAACCCAAAGTTGTGAAAAAAGTAAAACATTTTTTTTATTTGATCGCATTTGGCGGTGAAATGGTAGCATGAAATATAGCAAAATGGGCCTAGATCAATACTTTGGGTTGTCTACTACACTAAAGTGAAAATTAAACGTACAAGCTCCCTACAAGCTAATGAATTAACACCTTAACTGCTGGGGCAGTAATACAAGTGTGGTGCGCAGCAGCATTTAGCGGCCTTCTAATTACCAAAAAGCAATCCCAAAGCCATAAATGTCTGCTATTTCTGAACAAAGGGGATCCCAGAGAAGCATTTACAACCATTTGTGCCATAGATTGCATAAGCTGTTTGTTGTCTACTACACTACACTTAGAGCTAAAATTAACTCTAAAAGCTCCCTACATGCTCCCTAATTAACCCCTTCACTGCTGGCATAAAACACATGTGGTGCGCAGTGGCATTTAGCAGCCTTCTAATTACCAAAAAGCAACGCCAAAGCATATAAGTCTGCTATTTCTGAACAAAGGGGATCCCAGAGAAGCATTTACAACCATTTATGCCAATAAATTGCAGTAAGTTGTTTGTAAATAATTTCTGTGAGAAAACCTAAAGTTTGTGAAAAAGTGAACTTTTTTTTTTATTTGATCGCATTTGGCGGTGAAATGGTGGCATGAAATATACCAAAATGGGCCTAGATCAATACTTGGGTGTCTTCAAACAAAAAAATATACATGTGAAGGGATATTCAGGTATTCCTGACAGATATCAGTGTCCCAATGTAACTAGCGTTAATTTAAAAAAAATAAAAGTGTTTGGAAATCAGGCAACGTGCTCTTGTATTTATTTCCCTGATAACTTGCAAAAAAAGCAAAGAACTCAGGACAAAATTTTAGAACTATTTAGCATGGGTGTTTTTTGGTGGTTGTAGGTGAGTAACAGATTTTGGGGGTCAAAGTAAGAAAAAGTGTGTTTTTTTCATTTTTCCTCATATTTTATTAAAAAATTTATAGTAAATTATAAGATATGATGAAAATAATGGTATCTTTAGAAAGTCCATTTAGTGGTGAGAAAAAATGGTATATAATATGTGTGGGTACAGTAAATGAGTAAGAGGAAAATATAGCCCTGGTCCTTAAAGGGACATGAAACCCAAATTTTTTATTTCATGATTTAGAAGAGCATGCAATTTTTAAAACAACTTTCTAATTTACTTGTGATTATCTAATTTGCTTCACTTTCTTGGTATACTTTGCTGGAAAAGGCATATCTAGATAGCTCAGTAGCTGCTGATTGGTTGCTGCACATTGATGCCTCCTGTTATTGCTCACCCATTGTGCATTGCTATTTCTTCAAACAAAGGAATATCTGAAGAATGAAGCAAATTAGATAATAAAAGTAAATAGGGAGTGTTGTTTAAAATTGTATTATCTACTTGAATCCTGAAATAAATTGTTGGTTTAGTGTCCCTTTAAGGGTAAGAAAATTGAACAATGTCTGGTCACTAAGGGGTTAATGTTCATCACAGTGGTTACCTTATAAATCACAATCTGCATAAAACACTGTGAATGAACATCAAGAAGAACAAGAAAGCTACACAAATGTTTCGTTTTCATATTCATTGTCACAATCTATAGCTTGTTTGTTACATTAAAGTTGATTTAAAAAAAAAAAAAAGCTTGAGTGGAGGTCACATGCTTCCTGTCTAGAGTGGAGCTCCACTCTGCAGTTGGACTCTTCTCTTCTCTCTTTAAGCTACACGTAACGTCATAGGTGTGAGACATACACACGTGGTGATGGAAGGGTATCCGAGAATTAGCGGTGCAGTTGCACCGGGGTTCACGCACTTAAGTTCGGTAGCTTTTGTGTTAAAGAGTGGACTCACTTCCCGTCTATTTCGATCTGCGGGTGATCGTCTCTTTACCCGGAGCTGCTTAACCAGGTGCAGGAAAAAACTACTGGACTGATACAGACAGACACATACATTATTGCTCGTCTACATGCTGTGTGATAGATGCGCTCACACGTGACTGTTTCAAGGAGAGGACAGGACTGGTTTGGTTTCTAGAATTTAGAGTGTAGAGGGAGGCAGAGAGAAAGCCAGCGCTGCTAATCTATGTTCAGATAAACACTACACAGTACATACATACATATTTCTTGTATACGGACAGCTTATTCATTGAGGGTATTGCAAGCGAGCAATGAGAAGATAGTAGTTGATAAGAATGTTTAATTTATATGTAAAACGTGGTGAGGTTATGATAACGTGTCCATATCAATGCCGTAAGTGTCCCTGGTCCAACCTACCTACATGTAGTGTGTCAGCATGCCCTCAAAATTATATCCCATAATGTTGTCACATGTTTATAATAGCTAGAGTTGTGAAACCAGTGGTAGCTGAGTAGGTGGCTTAATTACAAGCAATACAACTGGTTATGGAGCATAGGAAAATAATGATCTGTGTTTGGAAGGAACAATACTATGGTATTACATACACAGCTCATAACAGGAAATTACAACACATACTCATTCTCTCTCATTTTAACAACTTTAGCTGCAACATTTTGAATACATATGTTACAAAAATGCGTATTAAGTCATTCTTTTTTTAAATCTTATACTTTGTTTTTGACTATAGTTTCTGTTTTATCCATTGAAGATCAACTTCCTAACATATTGGAGTTCCAGATCAATAGCTTAGAATCCTTAAGCCCTGCATATAAATTTTATAGTTAGTGAACAAAAAAAAATGGCATAATTGCAAAACATGTCCAGTGGTACAAGGTCAGGTTTAGGTAAAGTTACAAGGTACTCTCTGTCCTTCTCTTCAGAGAGCTCTTTTGAGTTGTCGCCACCTTTGTTTGCCCACCAGCCATCTCCAAAGCTTTCAGTTTTCTATGAGCCACAAAAGTGTTTGGCCTAAATTCTAGTTCTGATTTTCCCAGGAGAAGCAAAAACTAGCACAGATGTCTGCATGTGACCCTTGGTCCAAAAGTTGAACATACCTAAGAATAATCTATTAGATGTATAGGGGGGAAAAAAAGCTTATACATCACAATATTTTTAAATGAAAATTGCACAGTTTTTATACAGGGGGCCATAAATTGTAAAATATGCTATAACTTCTAACAGTATCAACCCTGGTAGAAAAGGAGGCTGGTTCCATAAGAAGTGTCAAATAACATCCCATCCAAAGAATATAGATCTCTGAATGCAAAGCCAGCTATAAGCACTCAGTATTGTAAGTTAAAATTAGACCCCTGCCTAAAAAAACTCAATTTCTTCTTACATATAAAACCAACCATAGCTGCTAAATCATGTGTCCTGAGAATTTGAGAGACAGAATTAGAAAGAAGTACATATTTAAAGGGGCAGTCAACACCAGAATTTTTGTGGTTTTAAAGATAGATAATCCCTTAATTACCATTCCCCAGTTTTTGCATAACCAACACAGTTATAATTATACACGTTTTTTACCTCTGTAATTACCTTGTATCTAAGCCTCAGCAGACTGCCCCCTTGATTTTAGTTCTTTTGACAGACTTGCATTTTAGCCAATCAGAGCTGTCTCCATGGTAAATTCATGTGCATGAGCTCAATGTTATCTATATGAAACACGTGAACTAATGCCCGCTAGTGGTGAAAAACTATCAAAAAGCATTTAGATTAGAGCGGCCTTAAAGGTCTAAGAAAATTGGCATATGAACCTCCTAGGTTTAGCTTTCAATTAAGAATACCAAGAGAACAAAGCAAAATTGGTGATAAAAGTAAATTGGAAAGTTGTTTAAAATTACATGCCCTATTTGAAAAATGAAAGTTTTTTTTAACTTGACTGTCCCTTTAAATGAGAGGCTGCATATAAAGCATTGTTTGGGGGGGGGGGCTCCTGCACAATAAATATTACTTTTATCGCCTAAGTTTTGTTCTTCAATTTTACAGCTAAGTTTGATGTATAAAGTTATTATTCTCAGCCATGGGACGTGGCAGAAAATTGATAGGGTGACTTAATTTCTTGCAGGTGGCAGATCTATTATCCAAAAAAGCACAGATTGCAGCAATTCGTTATGATTCAGTGTGTGGTGTTCCGTACACAGCTCTGCCACTCGCCACTATCATTTGCTCAAAGGAAAATCTCCCAATGTTAATCAGGAGGAAGGAGGCCAAGGATTATGGTAAATAACTCTGTCCACACACTCTGCTATGTGGGTACAACTTTTAAAACACCTGGGAAATTACTAAAATTTAATATATATATATATATATAATATATATATATATATATATGTGTGTGTGTATATATATATATATAGAGAGAGTTTGATTGTTTTTATTTCTAATATGAGTGTGAATTCATTTTTGTTTTGCGCACAGGAACAAAGCGATTGGTGGAAGGCACAATTAATCCTGGAGAAACATGTTTGATAATTGAAGATGTTGTGACAAGTGGTTCCAGTGTCCTTGAGACAGTAGATGTGCTGGAGAAAGAGGGTCTGCGTGTGACTCATGCTGTTGTGCTGGTGGATAGAGAGCAGGGTGGGAAGGAGAGACTGGCAGAGCGCGGTATCAATCTGCTCTCTGTATTTACCTTGACGCATCTCATGCATATGCTGCATGAGCTGAAGGCTGTTGATGCAGAAACCGTGCAGAGAGTTAAAGAATTTATTCATGAAAATAAGCTTGCTGTTCAGCAATCTGATACTACCAAGAAACGCCATGTACGGATGAGCTATGCCTCTCGTGCCCAACTCCCTAGCACACATCCTTTGGCTGCTCGACTTCTTACCATTATGGAGGCCAAGAAGACAAACCTCTGTCTGTCAGCTGATGTTACAGACTCTGCAGAACTGCTTCAGCTGGCAGCACAGCTGGGACCTGCCATATGCATGTTAAAGACCCACATAGACATTTTGACAGATTTTACACCAGATGTCACAACCCAGCTGCAAGATCTTGCTAAGCAGCATCAGTTCCTCCTTTTTGAAGATCGTAAATTTGCTGATATTGGGAATACTGTGAAACACCAATACGAAGGTAATCGCCCAATATTTATCTCAGTAGAAATGTACTTTTTGTCATAATTTGTAATAACTGGAACTTTTTTTTTTTTTAGTACATAGCTTTGTTGGATGATTTTATTGTCAGAATTTGTTCCTTTTCTGTATGATTTGTCTGGCCTATGTTTCTTAGGTGGCATCTATAAAATCTCTTCTTGGTCTGACGTGGTGAATGCGCATGTTGTACCGGGCCCAGGAGTAGTCCTGGGGCTGCAGCAGGTTGGCTGTGCATTGGGAAAAGGCTGCCTAGTCATAGCAGAGATGAGTTCCCAGGGATCACTAGCAACTGGGGAATACACTAAGACAGCTGTAGGTGTAATAAGATGTATCTTTAATGAATGTTTTGTTCTCACACATACAAGTTGCAGACTGTCCTGCTAATAAGTTGCACAAATGTATTTTTCTTAAATACATATTTGTTTCCTCACTAGGTTAAAATAGCAGAGGATCATCCTGAATTTGTATTCGGATTCATTTCTGGCTGCAGGATAAGTGAAAAACCGGAATATCTGCACCTGTCACCTGGCGTTCAGATGCAGTCAGGAGGTATAATTAGAACTTTACCACTATTTGTGTTCTAGTTTTATTAGAATATTTTATGCTTATACATATTTGAATGTTCTGTTTTTAGGGGATAACCTTGGGCAGCAGTACCAGACTCCACATAAAATAATCACCCAGAAGGGTTCTGACATTATCATTGTTGGTAGAGGCATCCTCTCAGCCACCAATCGTCTTGAAGCAGCTGAGATGTATAGAACGGCAGGATGGGAAGCCTATTTGTCAAGGACACAGGAGTCAGATTGATGAACTGTGTATGCCATCTGCATTAGATGCAGAAAACAATTTCCTTTACTTACTGATGCGTTGAAGACTTGAACTCCACAGGATATGAAATGACCTTGTTAGACAAGGGAAAGCTATCCATGGAGCATTATTTTTTTATGAGTGAAAGTATATAGCTATTCAGTCCAATGCATGTTAATGCTGTTTACATGATTTTTTTTTTTTGCATCACCATAAAGTAATACAACACAACAGATTTACCACTATCACTTACTAGGCTGTTTCATACATTCCAAAGACCCACACTCCAAACTTGTGTTTACTTTATATTTTTCACATTGCTTTTATAGATTAGTTTATTTTCATTATTAAAAAAAATATGCTTAAACAGTCATACTGCATTAAATGTCTGGTTTCCAGTGCACATAAGTGAATTTCCCATCTCTCAGCAAGTTTCTAGAGATAACTACCCTCTAGTTTATATTTACAGATGAAACTCTGTGCTCAAACAGAATCTTCTCTATGGGTAGCAACGTTAGAACAAGGGCCTGGTACTAGGTTAAAATAACAGGTTTAATAATTTCCCTTCTCAAAGTACTTTTGCTTACACTTATAAATAACACCTTGTGTTTCTTGAGTAGGTTACATTTCTCAACAGCTACAACTTTTTTGACAGAGAAAACCTTTACTGCTTCAGTTTGTCCTGCAGACAGGATTTGTACCCTAGAAAGTAAGGTAGGATATCACAGATGGGGCCATTTGCAAACACCTCTCTCTAACACCATTGCCTCATACATCATGTTTTGATGTTTCCCATTTATCAAGTAATGTTTATTCCCTGAGAACTGTAGGGATACTTGTCCTCCCCTCAATAAATATTATATATATATATATATATATATATATATATATATATATTATATATATAATATGTGTAAATGAGAGTACATTACTCTCTGCTACAGACAAAGTAATGCAGAAAGTAGATATAACTCTGTCAAAAACTATTGTAACATCTTACGTGCAACAGTAGTCCATTTAGCAAGTCTGCAAAACAAGGGTGATACCTCTCAAAGACATGATCACAAGTTAGGTAAGTCATTTGTTTCTAAGATCACAAAATACATTTGATAGACGTATGGAGAGAAAACTATTAACGTAAAGATACAATTATTTACTCCACTATATATTTCATACAGAAAAAATGCCACACCTAAAATCAAATTTCACTGTAATAATTGCACTAGTGATAGGATCTAGGATACTGATCAAAGCTTTGGATCAAAGTATGAAAGGAACAGGAAAAAAACAAGGACAACCAAGCAGCATATAGGAATGCAGAATAGTGGTAAAGAACCAAACGGAAGTACATTAAAAACCAAGCAATATAAGGACTAACCATAGGGTTTTGGAGAGCTGAACAGGGTAATAGACTTAAAGGGACATAAACACCAAAATCTTTCATGATTCAGGTAGACCATACCATTTTAAACAACTTTCAAATTTACTTCTTTTATCAAATTGTCTTTGTTTTCTTGTTATACTTTGTTGAAATGCACAAAGGTAAGTTCAGGAGTGTGCACGCCAGCTGAAGCACTATATGGTAGCAGTTTTGCTACAATGTTAAACATTAGCAAGAGCACTAGATGGCAGCACTATTTCCAGTCATCTAGTGCTCCAGGCATGTGCACGCTACGGTCACTACCTATCTCATACCTCTTTAATAAACAATAACAAGAGAACAAAGCTAATTTGATAATAGAAGTATATTGGAAACTTTTTTTAAAGTTGTATTCTTTTTCTGAATCATGAAAGAAACATTTTGGGTTTCATGTCCCTTTAAGGGGCATGAGAAATTGTCAGAATCATTAAATATAAATAACTACCTTGACAGGAAATGGCTAAACCTGAAAAGATCTGCAACTTTAATCTGTATAAAAAAAATAAACTTTTTTTCACCTGGGGCACATTTTACATTGGAGTTTTCTTTACATCACCACCATTTTATAAATGATTTGTTTTTTTTAGAGATTTATTGTGAAAAACTTTTCAAATTACAAACTGGGCTCAGGTTACAATATGAGCGTTCCATATTCTAACATTGAAATAATATACTATACACATTTAGGAACTTAAGTTGCGGAAGTTGACAAGTCCCATTTAGATTTGTGGCTCTAAATTGAATTAAGGGAGATCCCTTCTTTGTCCCTCGCCCATTGGTATGTTACTTGGCCACTTTTGGACCAAACTCCAGATATCCAAATTGTGAGGCCGGGCTGATGGGATAAGTAATCATCTTCATGAACATGTAAACATTATATACATTGTAATGGATTTGGTATGAAAAAGTCTAAGCCCATTGTGGGCCGTTTTCTCAACTGTCGGGTCTTCAGCCCTGTGAGTCAAACCATTTCACATCTTCTATATTTTGCATTATACAGGATTCTAATCCCAGTTATTTATGCTTAAGGACAAATATAAACATAAGTGGGACAAAGGGTAGGGGAGAGAGGGGTGGGGGTGGGGAGGAGGGTAGATTTAGGTATATTGGTCTACTAGTTATACGCGTCCAGCTGTTCTCTGGAGGCCTACGTACGCCTTTTTAATGTTTGTGCATTGTGTACCTTTAGCGACTGTAGCTATAAATTAAAATTTGTTGTGAATCTATAAAAACGAAGGGGTGCTGCCACCGGGTCTACTTCAAAAGTTAACCACTATCCTTGTGTGCATTCCATCTCATTGTCATATATTCATGTATATCTATTTTGCCTATTGTGAGAAGTGGTACCTTTCCAGTATGAGCTGCTGCTCTACCTGTTGCTTCCATGTTTTTATATCCGTAACTCTGTAGATTTCCATTTTAAGGTATCAGAGCTTTTGCACTATTGAGCATTATGTATAGCAGGGTTTGCTTTATTTCATCTTTAAAGTTTGGGATATTGTGGAGCAGTAGCAAACTCGGGTTTTCAGGTATATTTCTGTCTAATGTTTTGTTGATATGCTCGACTACGTTTTCCCAAAACGGTCCTAGCCTGTCACATCCCCACCATGTGTGGTAAATGTCAGCTACTTCCCCACAGCCTCTCCAGCATTTATTATTGGCTTGTTTGTAGATTTTTTGGAGTCTCACCGGGGTGAGATACCAGCGTGACATATATTTGAAGTTTGTTTCCTGTGTTTTAGCTGAGACTGACGCTTTTCTATGGTTACGGAATATCTTAAAGGGAACCACAACACCTGCTTGAATATTTTAAACCAACTTTTTCTAATTATGCAAAATATACTGACTTTAATTCTGTATGCAGTTTTAATCTTACTTACTGCATTATTTTGTAGGTAAAAGCTTTATCATTTAAACATTGCTCTGCAGCCTTTACTTGCAAAGTAAGCTGCCATATTGCAACGCACGTTCCACAACAGTGGGTCACGTGATGCACACGGCACCTTCTATTTCTAAAGGAAGCAGATTGAGCCCTGCAGTGTCTTAGAAGAACGCTTCAGGCAGACAGGCACTGTTATGTTTATAAATAGCACACGCAGGAAGGGGGAGGAGAAGAATGCACAGGGGGGGAGAGGAATGCACAGAGGGAAGAAAGTCTCCGGAGTAAGTATGTAGATGAATGCAAATGTCCTTACAATTTTATATGCAGAGCGTTTGCTTTCTTTCCTCCCTCTCCTCCCCCTCACAATTACTTCCCTGCTCGTGCTATTTTTAAACATAACAGTGCCTGTCTGCCTGAAGCCGTTCTTAGACACTGCAGATCTTAATCTGCTTCCTCAACTTTAGAAATAGGTGCCGTGTGCATCACGTGACCCACTGTTGTGGAACTAACTTTGCAATATGGCAGCTTACATTGCAGGTACTAGGCTAAAGAGCAACGTTTAAATGATAAATCTTGTATCTACAACAGAATGCAATAAGATGAAAATACTGCATACAGAATAGTTTGTTAGTTTATTTTGCACAATTAAAAAAAGTTAGTTTAAAACATGTCAAGCAGGTGTTGTGGTTCCCTTTAAGATATTCCGTAACCATAGAAAAGGTCAGTCTCAGCTAAAACACAGGAAACAAACTTCAAATATATGTCACGCTGGTATCTCACCCCGGTGAGACTCCAAAAAATCTACAAACAAGCCAATAATAAATGCTGGAGAGGCTGTGGGGAAGTAGCTGACATTTACCACACATGGTGGGGATGTGACAGGCTAGGACCGTTTTGGGAAAACGTAGTCGAGCATATCAACAAAACATTAGACAGAAATATACCTGAAAACCCGAGTTTGCTACTGCTCCACAATATCCCAAACTTTAAAGATGAAATAAAGCAAACCCTGCTATACATAATGCTCAATAGTGCAAAAGCTCCGATACCCTTAAAATGGAAATCTACAGAGTTACGGATATAAAAACATGGAAGCAACAGGTAGAGCAGCAGCTCATACTGGAAAGGTACCACTTCTCACAATAGGCAAAATAGATATACATGAATATATGACAATGAGATGGAATGCACACAAGGATAGTGGTTAACTTTTGAAGTAGACCCGGTGGCAGCACCCCTTCGTTTTTATAGATTCACAACAAATTTTAATTTATAGCTACAGTCGCTAAAGGTACACAATGCACAAACATTAAAAAGGCGTACGTAGCCTCCAGAGAACAGCTGGACGCGTATAACTAGTAGACCAATATACCTAAATCTACCCTCCTCCCCCCCCCCCCACCCCTCTCTCCCTACCCTTTGTCCCACTTATGTTTATATTTGTCCTTAAGCATAAATAACTGGGATTAGAATCCTGTATAATGCAAAATATAGAAGATGTGAAATGGTTTGACTCACAGGGCTGAAGACCCGACAGTTAGTGAGAAAACAGCCCGCAATGGGCTTAGACTTTTTCATACCAAATCCATTACAATGTATATAATGTTTACATGTTCATGAAGATGATTACTTATCCCATCAGCCCGGCCTCACAATTTGGATATCTGGAGTTTGGTCCAAAAGTGGCCAAGTAACATACCAATGGGCGAGGGACAAAGAAGGGATCTCCCTTAATTCAATTTAGAGCCACAAATCTAAATGGGACTTGTCAACTTCCGCAACTTAAGTTCCTAAATGTGTATAGTATATTATTTCAATGTTAGAATATGGAACGGCTCATATTGTAACCTGAGCCCAGTTTGTAATTTGAAAAGTTTTTCACAATAAAGCTCTAAGAAAAAAAACAATCATTTATAAAATGGTGGTGATGTAAAGAAAACTCCAATGTAAAAAGGTGCCCCAGGTGAAAAAAAGTTTATTTTTTTTATACAGATTAAAGTTGCAGATCTTTTCAGGTTTAGCCATTTCCTGTCAGGGTAGTTATTTATATTTAATGATTCTGACAATTTCTCATGCCCCTTAAAGGGACATGAAACCCAAAATGTTTCTTTCATGATTCAGAAAAAGAATACAACTTTAAAAAAAGTTTCCAATATACTTCTATTATCAAATTAGCTTTGTTCTCTTGTTATTGTTTATTAAAGAGGTATCGAGATAGGTAGTGACCGTAGCGTGCACATGCCTGGAGCACTAGATGACTGGAAATAGTGCTGCCATCTAGTGCTCTTGCTAATGTTTAACATTGTAGCAAAACTGCTACCATATAGTGCTTCAGCTGGCGTGCACACTCCTGAACTTACCTTTGTGCATTTCAACAAAGTATAACAAGAAAACAAAGACAATTTGATAAAAGAAGTAAATTTGAAAGTTGTTTAAAATGGTATGGTCTACCTGAATCATGAAAGATTTTGGGTTTATGTCCCTTTAAGTCTATTACCCTGTTCAGCTCTCCAAAACCCTATGGTTAGTCCTTATATTGCTTGGTTTTTAATGTACTCCGTTTGGTTCTTTACCACTATTCTGCATTCCTATTTGCTGCTTGGTTGTCCTTGTTTTTTTCCTGTTCCTTTCATACTTTGATCCAAAGCTTTGATCAGTATCCTAGATCCTATCACAAGTGCAATTATTACAGTGAAATTTGATTTTAGGTGTGGCATTTTTTCTGTATGAAATATATAGTGGAGTAAATAATTGTATCTTTACGTTAATAGTTTTCTCTCCATACGTCTATCAAATGTATTTTGTGATCTTAGAAACAAATGACTTACCTAACTTGTGATCATGTCTTTGAGAGGTATCACCCTTGTTTTGCAGACTTGCTAAATGGACTACTGTTGCACGTAAGATGTTACAATAGTTTTTGACAGAGTTATATCTACTTTCTGCATTACTTTGTCTGTAGCAGAGAGTAATGTACTCTCATTTACACATATTATATATATATATATATATATATAATATATATATATATATATATATATATAATATTTAATTGAGGGAGGAAATATCCCTACAGTTCTCAGGGAATAAACATTACTTGATAAATGGGAAACATCAAAACATGATGTATGAGGCAATGGTGTTAGAGAGAGGTGTTTGCAAATGGCCCCATCTGTGATATCCTACCTTACTTTCTAGGGTACAAATCCTGTCTGCAGGACAAACTGAAGCAGTAAAGGTTTTCTCTGTCAAAAAAGTTGTAGCTGTTGAGAAATGTAACCTACTCAAGAAACACAAGGTGTTATTTATAAGTGTAAGCAAAAGTACTTTGAGAAGGGAAATTATTAAACCTGTTATTTAACCTAGTACCAGGCCCTTGTTCTAACGTTGCTACCCATAGAGAAGATTCTGTTTGAGCACAGAGTTTCATCTGTAAATATAAACTAGAGGGTAGTTATCTCTAGAAACTTGCTGAGAGATGGGAAATTCACTTATGTGCACTGGAAACCAGACATTTAATGCAGTATGACTGTTTAAGCATATTTTTTTTAATAATGAAAATAAACTAATCTATAAAAGCAATGTGAAAAATATAAAGTAAACACAAGTTTGGAGTGTGGGTCTTTGGAATGTATGAAACAGCCTAGTAAGTGATAGTGGTAAATCTGTTGTGTTGTATTACTTTATGGTGATGCAAAAAAAAAAAAATCATGTAAACAGCATTAACATGCATTGGACTGAATAGCTATATACTTTCACTCATAAAAAAATAATGCTCCATGGATAGCTTTCCCTTGTCTAACAAGGTAATTTCATATCCTGTGGAGTTCAAGTCTTCAACGCATCAGTAAGTAAAGGAGATTGTTTTCTGCATCTAATGCAGATGGCATACACAGTTCATCAATCTGACTCCTGTGTCCTTGACAAATAGGCTTCCCATCCTGCCGTTCTATACATCTCAGCTGCTTCAAGACGATTGGTGGCTGAGAGGATGCCTCTACCAACAATTATAATGTCAGAACCCTTCTGGTGATTATTTTATGTGGAGTCTGGTACTGCTGCCCAAGATTATCCCCTAAAAACAGAACATTCAAATATGTATAAGCATAAAATATTCTAAAAAACTAGAACACAAATAGTGGTAAAGTTCTAATTATACCTCCTGACTGCATCTGAACGCCAGGTGACAGGTGCAGATATTCCGGTTTTTCACTTATCCTGCAGCCAGAAATGAATCCGAATACAAATTCAGGATGATCCTCTGCTATTTTAACCTAGTGAGGAAACAAATATGTATTTAAGAAAATACATTGTGCAACTTATTAGCAGGACAGTCTGCAACTTGTATGTGTGAGAACAAAACATTTCATTAAAGATACATCTTATTACACCTACAGCTGTCTTAGTGTATTCCCCAGTTGCTAGTGATCCCTGGGAACTCATCTCTGCTATGACTAGGCAGCCTTTTCCCAATGCACAGCCAACCTGCTGCAGCCCCAGGACTACTCCTGGGCCCGGTACAACATGCGCATTCACCACGTCAGACCAAGAAGAGATTTTATAGATGCCACCTAAGAAACATAGGCCAGACAAATCATACAGAAAAGGAACAAATTCTGACAATAAAATCATCCAACAAAGCTATGTACTAAAAAAAAAAAGTTCCAGTTATTACAAATTATGACAAAAAGTAAATTTCTACTGAGATAAATATTGGGCGATTACCTCATATTGGTGTTTCACAGTATTCCCAATATCAGCAAATTTACGATCTTCAAAAAGGAGGAACTGATGCTGCTTAGCAAGATCTTGCAGCTGGGTTGTGACATCTGGTGTAAAATCTGTCAAAATGTCTATGTGGGTCTTTAACATGCATATGGCAGGTCCCAGCTGTGCTGCCAGCTGAAGCAGTTCTGCAGAGTTTGTAACATCAGCTGACAGACAGAGGTTTGTCTTCTTGGCCTCCATAATGGTAAGAATCGAGCAGCCAAAGGATGTGTGCTAGGGAGTTGGGCACGAGAGGCATAGCTCATCCATACATGGCGTTTCTTGGTAGTATCAGATTGCTGAACAGCAAGCTTATTTTCATGAATAAATTCTTTAACTCTCTGCACGGTTTCTGCATCAACAGCCTTCAGCTCATGCAGCATATGCATGAGATGCGTCAAGGTAAATACAGAGAGCAGATTGATACCGCGCTCTGCCAGTCTCTCCTTCCCACCCTGCTCTCTATCCACCAGCACAACAGCATGAGTCACACGCAGACCCTCTTTCTCCAGCACATCTACTGTCTCAAGGACACTGGAACCACTTGTCACAACATCTTCAATTATCAAACATGTTTCTCCAGGATTAATTGTGCCTTCCACCAATCGCTTTGTTCCTGTGCGCAAAACAAAAATGAATTCTCACTCATATTAGAAATAAAAACAATCAAACTCTCTCTCTTATCTATATTATATATATATACATATATATATATATTATATATATATATATATATTATATTATTAAATTTTAGTAATTTCCCAGGTGTTTTAAAAGTTGTACCCACATAGCAGAGTGTGTGACAGAGGTTATTTACCATAATCCTTGGCCTCCCTGTTCTCCTGATTAACATTGGGGAGATGTTTCCTTTGAGCAAATGATAGTGGCGAGTGGCAGAGCTGTGTAACGGAACACACACAGCTGGAATCATAACGAATTGCTGCAATCTGTGCTTTTTTTGGATAATAGATCTGCCACCTGCAAGAAATTAAGTCACCCTATCAATTTTCTGCCACGTTCCATGAGCTGAGAATAATAACTTTATACATCAAACTTAGCTGTAAAATTGAAGAACAAAAACTTAGGCGATAAAAGTAATATTTATTGTGCAGGAGCCCCCCCCCCCCAAAACAATGCTTTATATGCAGCCTCTCATTTAAAGGGGACAGTCAATTTAAAAAAAACTTTCATTTTTCAAATAGGGGCATGTAATTTTAAACAACTTTCCATTTTACTTTTATCACCAATTTTGCTTTGATCTCTTGGTATTCTTAATTGAAAGCTAAACCTAGGAGGTTCATATGCCAATTTCTTAGACCTTTAAGGCCGCCTGCTAATCTAAATGCTTTTTGATAGTTTTTCACCACTAGCGGGCATTAGTTCACGTGTTTCATATAGATAACATTGAGGCTCATGCACATGAATTTACCATGGAGACAGCTCTGATTGTGCTAAAATGCAAGTCTGTCAAAAGAACTAAAAGAAGGGGGCAGTCCTGCTGAGGCTTAGATACAAGGTAATTAACAGAGGTAAAAACGTGTATAATTTATAACGGTGTGTTGTTATGCAAAACTGGGGAATTGGTAATTAAGGGATTATCTATCTTTTAAAACCACAAAAATTCTGGTGTTGACTGCCCCTTTAAATATGTACTGTCTTTCTAATTCTGTCTCTCAAATTCTCAGACACATGATTTAGCAGCTATGGTTGGTTTTATATGTAAGAGAAATTGAGTTTTTTTAGGAGGTCTAATTTTAACTTACAATACTGAGTGCTTATAGCTGGCTTTTGCATCAGAGATCTATATTCTTTGGAATGGGATGTTATTTGACACTTTTATGGAACCAGCCTCCTTTTCTACCAGGGTTGATACCTGTTAGAAGTTATAGCATATTTTACAATTTATGGCCCCCTGTATAAAACTGTGCAATTTTCATTTAAAAAATATTGTGATGTATAAGCTTTTTTTTCCCCCTTAATACATCTAATAGATTATTCTTAGGTATGTTCAACTTTTGGACCAAGGGTCACATGCAGACATCTGTGCTAGTTTTTGCTTCTCCTAGGGAAAATCAGAACTAAGAATTTAGGCAAACACTTTTGTGGCTCATAGAAAACTGAAAAGCTTTGGGATGGCTGGTGGGCAAACAAGGTGGCGACAACTCAAAAAGAGCTCTCTGAAGAGAAGGACAGAGAGTACCTTGTAACTTTACCTAAACCTGACCTTGTACCACTGGACATGTTTTGCAATTAGTGCCATTTTTTTTTTGTTCACTAACTATAAAATTTATATGCAGGGCTTAAGGATTCTAAGCTAATTGATTGGAACTCCAATATGTTAGGAAGGTGTGATCTTCAATGGATTAAAACAGAAACTATAGTCAAAAACAAAGTATAAGATTTAAAAAAGAGAATGACTTAATACGCATTTTTGTAACATATGTATTCAAAATGTTGCAGCTAAAGTTGTTAAAATGAGAGAGATGAGTATGTTGTTGTAATTTCCTGTTATGAGCTGTGTATGTAATACCATAGTATTGTTCCTTCCAAACACAGATCATTATTTTCCTATGCTCCATAACCAGTTGTATTGCTTGTAATTAAGCCACCTACTTCAGCTACCACTGGTTTTCACACCTCTAGCTATTATAAACATGTGACAACATTATGGAGATATATTTTGAGGGCATGCTGACACACACATGTAGGTAGGTGGACCAGGGACACTAACGGCATGATATGGACACGTTATCATAACCTCACCACGTTTTACATATAAATTAAACATTCTTATCAATACTATCTTCTCATTGCTCGCTTTGCAATACCTCAATGAATAAGCTGTCCGTATACAAGAAATATGTATGTATGTATGTGTGTGTTTATCTGAAGCATAGATTAGCAGCCCTGGCTTTCTCTCTGCCTCCCTCTACATCTAAATTTCTAGAAACCAGAACCAGTCCTGTCTCTCCTTGAAACAGTCACGTGTGAGCGCATCTATCACACAGCATGTAAGACGAGCAATAATGTATGTGTCTGTCTCTGTATCAGTCAGTAGTTTTTTCCCTGCACGCTGGGTTAAGCAGCTCCGGGTAAGAGGACGATCACCCGCAGATCGAAATAGACCGGGGAGTGAGTCCACTCTTTAACACAAAGCTACCGAACTTAAGTGCGTGAACCCGGTGCAACTGCACCGCTAATTCTCGATACCCTCCATCACCCACGTTTGTATGTCTCACACCTATGACGTTTACGTGTAGCTTAAAGAGAGAAGAGAAGAGTCCAACTGCAGAGTGGAGCTCCACTCTAGACAGGAAGCATGTGACCTCCACTCAAAGGCTTTTTTTTTTTTTTTTAATCAACTTTAATGTAACAAACAAGCTATAGATTGGTGACAATGATTATGAAAACGAAACATTTGTAGCTTTCTTGTTCTTCTTGATGTTCATTCACAGTGTTTTATGCAGATTGTGATTTATAAGGTAACCACTGTGAATGAACATTAACCCCTTAGTGACCAGACCTTTGTTACATTTTCTTACCCTTAAATGGACACTAAACCCAACAATTTTATTTCAGATTCAAGTAGATAATACAATTTTAAACAACACTCCTATTTTACTTTTATTATCTAATTTGCTTCATTCTTCAGTTATCCTTTGTTTGAAGAATAGCAATTGCACATGGGTGAGCAATAACAGGAGGGCATCAATGTGCAGCAACAATCAGCAGCTACTGAGCCTATCTAGATATGCTTTTCAGCAAAGTATACCAAGAAAGTGAAAGCAAATTAGATAATACAAGTAAATTAGAAAGTTGATTTAAAATTGCATGCTCTTTCTAAATCATGAAATAAAAAATTTGGGTTTCATGTCCCTTTAAGGACCAGGGCTATATTTTCCTCTTACTCATTTACTGTACCACCACATATTATATACCATTTTTCTCACCACTAAATGGACTTTCTAAAGATACCATTATTTTCATCATATCTTATAATTTACTATAAATTTTTTAATAAAATATGAGGAAAAAATGAAAAAAAACACACTTTTTCTTACTTTGACCCCCAAAATCTGTACTCACCTACAACCACCAAAAAACACCCATGCTAAATAGTTTTCTAAATTTTGTCCTGAGTTCTTTGCTTTTTTTGCAAGTTATAGGGAAATAAATACAAGTAGCACGTTGCTATTTCCAAACACTTTTTTTTTTAAATTAACGCTAGTTACATTGGGACACTGATATCTGTCAGGAATACCTGAATATCCCTTCACATGTATATTTTTTTTGTTTGAAGACCACCCCAAAGTATTGATCTAGGCCCATTTTGGTATATTTCATGCCACCATTCACCGCCAAATGCGATCAAATAAAAAAAAAAAGTTCACTTTTTCACAAACTTTAGGTTTCTCACAGAAATTATTTACAAACAACTTATGCAATTATGGCATAAATGGTTGTAAATGCATCTCTGGATCCCCTTTGTCAGAATATAGCAGACTTATATGGCTTTGGCGTTGCTTTTTGGTAATTAGAAGGCTGCTAAATGCCACTGCGCACCACATGTGTTTTATGCCCAGCAGTGAAGGGGTTAATTAGGGAGCATGTAGGGAGCTTTTAGAGTTAATTTTAGCTTAAGTGTAGTGTAGTAGACAACAAACAGCTTATGCAATTATGGCACAAATGGTTGTAAATGCTTCTCTGGGATCCCCTTTGTTCAGAAATAGCAGACATTTATGGCTTTGGGATTGCTTTTTGGTAATTAGAAGGCCGCTAAATGCTGGCTGCGCACCACACTTGTATTATGCCCAGCAGTTAAGGTGTTAATTCATTAGCTTGTAGGGAGCTTGTACGTTTAATTTTCACTTTAGTGTAGTAGACAACCCAAAGTATTGATCTAGCCCATTTTGCTTATTTCATGCTACCATTTTCACCGCAAATGCGATCAAATAAAAAAAATGTTTTACTTTTTCACAAACTTTGGGTTTATCACTGAACAAACAGCTTGTGCAATTATAGCACAAATGGTTCTAAATGGTTCTCTGGGATCTCCTTTGTTCAGACCCCTCCTTCTACCTTTTAGCGTACATGTTATGTACTTTCAGCTGTCTGCCAGTAGCTAATATTTATTTGCTTTTATTTTTTATATACAGTAGATATATAAAATAAAATCTGTAGTGTATTTGCCCACCCTCATTCCCCTACCACTCTACCCTCTCCCAGTTTATTTTACTAATCTATTATCCCCTCTCCCTCCTTCCAGCTTCCAACTTTTTCCGTAGTATAAGCGTTCCCACCCGCTCCTGCCCCTCTCACACACCCTACTGCCTCCTACCGCCAGTGATGGGCCACCCACCTGCCTCCCTCCTATCCTTCGCATGCCACCAACGATCGGCACCATCACTGGCCCTCTCTGCAACGGTTGCTTAGAAAATGGTAATGCACTATGCCTCAATATTGAGGCATTTCTGCAATCTGTGTCCCTTTCTGTATTGTGCAGCGGTGGTGCCAAACGGTGGTGTGGGAGGGTAAGGAGGGAGGCAGGTGGGAGCCCCATCGCTGGAGGGGCTGGAGAGGCTGGGACCACTGTGCTGCATAAAAAAAATATGTTAAGATAGGGATAGAAGGATAGTGATAGATGGATAGAGATAAATGGATATAGGTATAGGTTAGGCTTACCATAATTTTTAGAGATGAAACTGGGACCACTTGGCACGGTGCCAGTGGGGTGTGGTCAGGGGTGTGGCCAAGGGGCGGGGATTTGTCGACCAACTAATTTTCCATGCACAATTATATTACTACATTTTTTTGCAGCACAATTGTATTACCATCCATAATTAATGATGATGACCCCAGCAGCACAATTATTTACCATCCATATTAATGATTATGACCCCAGCAGCACAATTATATTACCATAATTAATGATGATGACCCCAGCAGCACAATTATATTACCATAATTAAATGATGATGACCGCAGCAGCACAATTATATACCATAATTAATGATGATGACCTCAGCAGCACAATTACCATAATTAAAGGGACAGTATACACTCATTTTCATATAACTGCATGTAATAGACACTACTATAAAGAATAATATGCACAGATACTGATATAAAAATCCAGTATAAAACTGTTTAAAAACTTACTTAGAAGCTGTTACTTTGGCTCTGTTGAAAAGGTAGCTGGAAAGCCCACTGCAAGTGGCAAATAAGACACTCCCCCCCTCCCCCTTCTTTTGCATATGAAAAGACCCTTTACACAAACAGGAGCAAGCTGGAGTAGGTAGTCGAGCGTATTCACATAAAACTTTGGGGCTTGGTTAGGAGTCTGAAAATCAGAGCAATGTTATTTAAAAATAAGCAAAACTATACATTAATTAAAAAAAAAAAACTTTATGGGCTATATAATTGATTATCTACAAAACATTTATGCAAAGAAAAAATGAGTTGTATAATGTCCCTTTAATAATGATGACCCAGCAGCACAATTATATTACCATAATAATGATGATGACCCCAGCAGCACAATTATATTACTATAATTAATGATGATGACGCCAGCAGCACAATTATATTACCATAATTAATGATGATGACCCCGGCAACACAATATATTACCATAATAACGATCATGAGCACAGCAGCACAATTATATTACCATCCATAATTAATGTAATTGTGCTGCTGGGGTCATCATCATCATGTTAATTTAATTGTGCTGCTGGGGTTATCATCATTAATTATGTTAATATATTGTGCTGCTGGGGTGAGCATCATTAATTATGTTAAGATAATTGTGCTGCTGGGGTCATCATCATTAATTATGTTAATTATAATTGTGCTGCTGGGGTCATCCATCATCATCATCATTAATTTAATGATGAGTTGACCCCAGCAGCACAATTATATTGACATAATTAATGATGATGATGACCCCAGCAGCACAATTACATTAATTATGGATGGTAATATAATTGTGCTGCTGTGCTCATGATCGGTAATTATGGTAATATATTGTGTTGCTGGGTCATCATCATTAATTTGGTAATATAATTGTGCTGCTGGCGTCATCATCATTTAATTATAGTAATATAATTGTGCTGCTGGGGTTACTCATCATCATTAATTATAATTGTGCTGCTGGGGTCATCATAATTAATTATGTTAATTTAATTGTGCTGCTGGGGGTCAACATCATCATTAAATTAATTAATGTTATTAATTATGTTAATTTAATTGTGCTGCTGAGGTCATCATCATTAATTATGTTAATATAATTGTGCTGCTGGGGTCATCCATCATCATCATCATTAATTTAATGATGAGTTGACCCCAGCAGCACAATTATATTGACATAATTAGTGACAATAATTTATTTAATGAGGATGACCCCAGCAGCACAATTATATTAACATAATTAGTGACATCAATTAATTTAATGATGACCCCAGCAGGACAATTATATTAACATAATTAATGATGATGACCCCCAGCAGCACAATTAAATTAACATAATTAATGATGATGACCCCAGCAGCACAATTAAATTAACATAATTAATGATGATGACCCTAGCAGCACACTTATATTACCTTCATTAATGTAATTAATTATGTTAATATAATTGTGCTGCTGGGGGTCATTATCATTAATTATGTTAATATAATTGTGCTGCTAGGGTTATCACATCATTAAGTATGTTAATATAATTGTGCTGGCTAGGGTCATCATGTCATTAAGTATGTTAATATAATTGTGCTGCTTGGGGTCATCATTAAATTAATTAATGTTATTAATTATGTTAATATAATTGTGCTGCTGAGGTCATCCTCATTAAATAAATTATTGTCACTAATTATGTCAATATAATTGTGCTGCTGGGGTCAACTCATCATTAAATTAATGATGATGATGATGGATGACCCCAGCAGCACAATTATATTAACATAATTAATGATGATGACCTCAGCAGCACAATTAAATTAACATAATTAATAACATTAATTAATTTAATGATGATGTTGAACCCCCAGCAGCACAATTAAATTAACATAATTAATTATGATGACCCCAGCAGCACAATTATAATTAATGATGATGAGTAACCCCAGCAGCACAATTATATTACTATAATTAATGATGATGACGCCAGCAGCACAATTATATTACCCTAATTAATGATGATGACCCAGCAAACACAATATATTACCATAATTACCGATCATGAGCACAGCAGCACAATTATATTACCATCCATAATTAATGTAATTGTGCTGCTGGGGTCATCATCATCATTAATTATGTCAATATAATTGTGCTGCTGGGGGTCAACTCATCATTAAATTAATGATGATGATGATGGATGACCCCAGCAGCACAATTATATTAACATAATTAATGATGATGACCCCAGCAGCACAATTATCTTAACATAATTAATGATGCTCACCCCAGCAGCACAATTATATTAACATAATTAATGATGATAACCCCAGCAGCACAATTAAATTAACATGATGATGATGACCCCAGCAGCACAATTACATTAATTATGGATGGTAATATAATTGTGCTGCTGTGCTCATGATCGTTAATTATGGTAATATATTGTGTTGCCGGGGTCATCATCATTAATTATGGTAATATAATTGTGCTGCTGGCGTCATCATCATTAATTATAGTAATATAATTGTGCTGCTGGGGTCATCATCATTATTATGGTAATATAATTGTGCTGCTGGGGTCATCATTATTAAAGGGACATTATACACTCATTTTTTCTTTGCATAAATGTTTTGTAGATAATCTATTTATATAGCCCATAAAGTTTTTTTTTTTAATTAATGTATAGTTTTGCTTATTTTTAAATAACATTGCTCTGATTTTCAGACTCCTAACCAAGCCCCAAAGTTTTATGTGAATACGCTCGACTACCTACTCCAGCTTGCTCCTGTATGTGTAAAGGGTCTTTTCATATGCAAAAGAAGGGGGAGGGGGGGAGTGTCTTATTTGCCACTTGCAGTGGGCTTTCCAGCTACCTTTTCAACAGAGCCAAAGTAACAGCTTCTAAGTAAGTTTTTAAACAGTTTTATACTGGATTTTTATATCAGTATCTGTGCATATTATTCTTATAGTAGTGTCTATTACATGCAGTTATATGAAAATGAGTGTAATACTGTCCCTTTAATTATGGTAATTGTGCTGCTGAGGTCATCATCATTAATTATGGTAATATAATTGTGCTGCTGCGGTCATCATCATTAATTATGGTAATATAATTGTGCTGCTGGGGTCATCATCATTAATTATGGTAATATAATTGTGCTGCTGGGGTCATAATCATTAATTATGGATGGTAATATAATTGTGCTGCTGGGGTCATCATCATTAATTATGGATGGTAATACAATTGTGCTGCAAAAAAATGTAGTAATATAATTGTGCATGGAAAATTAGTTCTGGTCGACAAATGCCCCGCCCCTTGGCCACACCCCTGACCACACCCCCACTGGCACCGTGCCAAGTGGTCCCAGTTTCATCTCTAAAAATTATGGTAAGCCTACCTATACCTATATCCATTTATCTCTATCCATCTATCACTATCCTTCTATCCCTATCTTAACATATTTTTTTTATGCAGCACAGTGGTCCCAGCCTCTCCAGCCCCTCCAGCGATGGGGCTCCCACCTGCCTCCCTCCTTACCCTCCCACACCACCGTTTGGCACCACCGCTGCACAATACAGAAAGGGACACAGATTGCAGAAATGCCTCAATATTGAGGCATAGTGCATTACCATTTTCTAAGCAACCGTTGCAGAGAGGGCCAGTGATGGTGCCGATCGTTGGGTGGCATGCGAAGGATAGGAGGGAGGCAGGTGGGTGGCCCATCACTGGCGGTAGGAGGCAGTAGGGTGTGTGAGAGGGGCAGGAGCGGGTGGGAACGCTTATACTACGGAAAAAGTTGGAAGCTGGAAGGAGGGAGAGGGGGATAATAGATTAGTAAAATAAACTGGGAGAGGGTAGAGTGGTAGGGGAATGAGGGTGGGCAAATACACTACAGATTTTATTTTATATATCTACTGTATATAAAAAATAAAAGCAAATAAATATTAGCTACTGGCAGACAGCTGAAAGTACATAACATGTACGCTAAAAGGTAGAAGGAGGGGTCTGAACAAAGGAGATCCCAGAGAACCATTTAGAACCATTTGTGCTATAATTGCACAAGCTGTTTGTTCAGTGATAAACCCAAAGTTTGTGAAAAAGTAAAACATTTTTTTTATTTGATCGCATTTGGCGGTGAAATGGTAGCATGAAATATAGCAAAATGGGCCTAGATCACTACTTTGGGTTGTCTACTACACTAAAGTGAAAATTAAACGTACAAGCTCCCTACAAGCTAATGAATTAACACCTTAACTGCTGGGCATAATACAAGTGTGGTGCGCAGCAGCATTTAGCGGCCTTCTAATTACCAAAAAGCAATCCCAAAGCCATAAATGTCTGCTATTTCTGAACAAAGGGGATCCCAGAGAAGCATTTACAACCATTTGTGCCATAATTGCATAAGCTGTTTGTTGTCTACTACACTACACTTAAGCTAAAATTAACTCTAAAAGCTCCCTACATGCTCCCTAATTAACCCCTTCACTGCTGGGCATAAAACACATGTGGTGCGCAGTGGCATTTAGCAGCCTTCTAATTACCAAAAAGCAACGCCAAAGCCATATAAGTCTGCTATTTCTGAACAAAGGGGATCCCAGAGAAGCATTTACAACCATTTATGCCATAATTGCATAAGTTGTTTGTAAATAATTTCTGTGAGAAACCTAAAGTTTGTGAAAAAGTGAACAATTTTTTTTTATTTGATCGCATTTGGCGGTGAAATGGTGGCATGAAATATACCAAAATGGGCCTAGATCAATACTTTGGGGTGTCTTCAAACAAAAAAATATACATGTGAAGGGATATTCAGGTATTCCTGACAGATATCAGTGTCCCAATGTAACTAGCGTTAATTTAAAAAAAAAAGTGGTTTGGAAATAGCAACGTGCTACTTGTATTTATTTCCCTATAACTTGCAAAAAAAGCAAAGAACTCAGGACAAAATTTAGAAACTATTTAGCATGGGTGTTTTTTGGTGGTTGTAGGTGAGTAACAGATTTTGGGGGTCAAAGTAAGAAAAAGTGTGTTTTTTTCATTTTTTCCTCATATTTTATTAAAAAATTTATAGTAAATTATAAGATATGATGAAAATAATGGTATCTTTAGAAAGTCCATTTAGTGGTGAGAAAAATGGTATATAATATGTGTGGGTACAGTAAATGAGTAAGAGGAAAATATAGCCCTGGTCCTTAAAGGGACATGAAACCCAAATTTTTTATTTCATGATTTAGAAAGAGCATGCAATTTTAAAAAAACTTCTAATTTACTTGTATTATCTAATTTGCTTCACTTTCTTGGTATACTTTGCTGAAAAGCATATCTAGATAGGCTCAGTAGCTGCTGATTGGTTGCTGCACATTGATGCCTCCTGTTATTGGCTCACCCATGTGCATTGCTATTTCTTCAACAAAGGATATCTGAAGAATGAAGCAAATTAGATAATAAAAGTAAATAGGAGTGTTGTTTAAAATTGTATTATCTACTTGAATCCTGAAATAAAATTGTTGGGTTTAGTGTCCCTTTAAGGGTAAGAAAATGTAACAATGGTCTGGTCACTAAGGGGTTAATGTTCATTCACAGTGGTTACCTTATAAATCACAATCTGCATAAAACACTGTGAATGAACATCAAGAAGAACAAGAAAGCTACAAAATGTTTCGTTTTCATAATCATTGTCACAATCTATAGCTTGTTTGTTACATTAAAGTTGATTAAAAAAAAAAAAAAAAGCTTTGAGTGGAGGTCACATGCTTCCTGTCTAGAGTGGAGCTCCACTCTGCAGTTGGACTCTTCTCTCTCTCTCTTTAAGCTACACGTAACGTCATAGGTGTGAGACATACACACGTGGTGATGGAGGGTATCCGAGAATTAGCGGTGCAGTTGCACCGGGTTCACGCACTTAAGTTCGGTAGCTTTGTGTTAAAGAGTGGACTCACTTCCCCGGTCTATTTCGATCTGCGGGTGATCGTCTCTTACCCGGAGCTGCTTAACCAGGTGCAGGAAAAAACTACTGGACTGATACAGACAGACACATACATTATTGCTCGTGTACATGCTGTGTGATAGATGCGCTCACACGTGACTGTTTCAAGGAGAGACAGGACTGGTTTGGTTTCTAGAATTTAGATGTAGAGGGAGGCAGAGAGAAAGCCAGGGCTGCTAATCTATGTTCAGATAAACACACACATACATACATATTTCTTGTATACGGACAGCTTATTCATTGAGGTATTGCAAGCGAGCAATGAGAAGATAGTATTGATAAGAATGTTTAATTTATATGTAAAACGTGGTGAGGTTATGATAACGTGTCCATATCATGCCGTTAGTGTCCCTGGTCCACCTACCTACATGTAGTGTGTCAGCATGCCCTCAAAATTATATTCCATAATGTTGTCACATGTTTATAATAGCTAGAGTTGTGAAACCAGTGGTAGCTGAGTAGGTGGCTTAATTACAAGCAATACAACTGGTTATGGAGCATAGGAAAATAATGATCTGTGTTTGGAAGGAACAATACTATGGTATTACATACACAGCTCATAACAGGAAATTACAACACATACTCATTCTCTCATTTTAACAACTTTAGCTGCAACATTTTGAATACATATGTTACAAAAATGCGTATTAAGTCATTCTTTTTTTAAATCTTATACTTTGTTTTTGACTATAGTTTCTGTTTTATCCATTGAAGATCAACTTCCTAACATATTGGAGTTCCAGATCAATAGCTTAGAATCCTTAAGCCCTGCATATAAATTTTATAGTTAGTGAACAAAAAAAAATTGGTATAATTGCAAAACATGTCCAGTGGTACAAGGTCAGGTTTAGGTAAAGTTACAAGGTACTCTCTGTCCTTCTCTCCAGAGAGCTCTTTTGAGTTGTCGCCACCTTGTTTGCCCACCAGCCATCCCAAAGCTTTCCGTTTTCTATGAGCCACAAAAGTGTTTGCCTAAATTCTTAGTTCTGATTTTCCCAGGAGAAGCAAAAACTAGCACAAATGTCTGCATGTGACCCTTGGTCCAAAAGTTGAACATACCTAAGAATAATCTATTAGATGTATAAGGGGGAAAAAAAGCTTATACATCACAATATTTTTTAAATGAAAATTGCACAGTTTTATACAGGGGGCCATAAATTGTAAAATATGCTATAACTTCTAACAGGTATCAACCCTGGTAGAAAAGGAGGCTGGTTCCATAAAAGTGTCAAATAACATCCCATTCCAAAGAATATAGATCTCTGATGCAAAGCCAGCTATAAGCACTCAGTATTGTAAGTTAAAATTAGACCTCCTAAAAAAAACTCAATTTCTTCTTACATATAAAACCAACCATAGCTGCTAAATCATGTGTCTGAGAATTTGAGAGACAGAATTAGAAAGAAGTACATATTTAAAGGGGCAGTCAACACCAGAATTTTTGTGGTTTTAAAAGATAGATAATCCCTTAATTACCAATTCCCCAGTTTTGCATAACCAACACAGTTATAATTATACACGTTTTTACCTCTGTAATTACCTTGTATCTAAGCCTCAGCAGACTGCCCCCTTATTTTAGTTCTTTTGACAGACTTGCATTTTAGCCAATCAGAGCTGTCTCCATGGTAAATTCATGTGCATGAGCTCAATGTTATCTATATGAAACACGTGAACTAATGCCCGCTAGTGGTGAAAAAATATCAAAAAGCATTTAGATTAGAGGCGGCCTTAAAGGTCTAAGAAATTGGCATATGAACCTCCTAGGTTTAGCTTTCAATTAAGAATACCAAGAGAACAAAGCAAAATTGGTGATAAAAGTAAATTGGAAAGTTGTTTAAAATTACATGCCCTATTTGAAAAATGAAAGTTTTTTTTTTAACTTGACTGTCCCTTTAAATGAGAGGCTGCATATAAAGCATTGTTTTTGGGGGGGGGGGGGCTCCTGCACAATAAATATTACTTTTATCGCCTAAGTTTTGTTCTTCAATTTTACAGCTAAGTTTGATGTATAAAGTTATTATTCTCAGCCATGGGAAGTGGCAGAAAATTGATAGGGTGACTTAATTTCTTGCAGGTGGCAGATCTATTATCCAAAAAAGCACAGATTGCAGCAATTCGTTATGATTCAGTGTGTGGTGTTCCGTACACAGCTCTGCCACTCGCCACTATCATTTGCTCAAAGGAAAATCTCCCAATGTTAATCAGGAGGAAGGAGGCCAAGGATTATGGTAAATAACTCTGTCCACACACTCTGCTATCTGGGTACAACTTTTAAAACACCTGGGAAATTACTAAAATTTAATAAATATATATATATATATATATATATATATATATATATATAAGAGAGAGAGAGAGAGAGTTTGATTGTTTTTATTTCTAATATGAGTGCAAATTCATTTTTGTTTTGCGCACAGGAACAAAGCGATTGGTGGAAGGCACAATTAATCCTGGAGAAACATGTTTGATAATTGAAGATGTTGTGACAAGTGGTTCCAGTGTCCTTGAGACAGTAGATGTGCTGGAGAAAGAGGGTCTGCGTGTGACTCATGCTGTTGTGCTGGTGGATAGAGAGCAGGGTGGGAAGGAGAGACTGGCAGAGCGCGGTATCAATCTGCTCTCTGTATTTACCTTGACGCATCTCATGCATATGCTGCATGAGCTGAAGGCTGTTGATGCAGAAACCGTGCAGAGAGTTAAAGAATTTATTCATGAAAATAAGCTTGCTGTTCAGCAATCTGATACTACCAAGAAACGCCATGTATGGATGAGCTATGCCTCTCGTGCCCAACTCCCTAGCACACATCCTTTGGCTGCTCGACTTCTTACCATTATGGAGGCCAAGAAGACAAACCTCTGTCTGTCAGCTGATGTTACAAACTCTGCAGAACTGCTTCAGCTGGCAGCACAGCTGGGACCTGCCATATGCATGTTAAAGACCCACATAGACATTTTGACAGATTTTACACCAGATGTCACAACCCAGCTGCAAGATCTTGCTAAGCAGCATCAGTTCCTCCTTTTTGAAGATCGTAAATTTGCTGATATTGGGAATACTGTGAAACACCAATATGAAGGTAATCGCCCAATATTTATCTCAGTAGAAATTTACTTTTTGTCATAATTTGTAATAACTGGAACTTTTTTTTTTTAGTACATAGCTTTGTTGGATGATTTTATTGTCAGAATTTGTTCCTTTTCTGTATGATTTGTCTGGCCTATGTTTCTTAGGTGGCATCTATAAAATCTCTTCTTGGTCTGACGTGGTGAATGCGCATGTTGTACCGGGCCCAGGAGTAGTCCTGGGGCTGCAGCAGGTTGGCTGTGCATTGGGAAAAGGCTGCCTAGTCATAGCAGAGATGAGTTCCCAGGGATCACTAGCAACTGGGGAATACACTAAGACAGCTGTAGGTGTAATAAGATGTATCTTTAATGAAATGTTTTGTTCTCACACATACAAGTTGCAGACTGTCCTGCTAATAAGTTGCACACATGTATTTTGCTTAAATACATATTTGTTTCCTCACTAGGTTAAAATAGCAGAGGATCATCCTGAATTTGTATTCGGATTCATTTCTGGCTGCAGGATAAGTGAAAAAACCGGAATATCTGCACCTGTCACCTGGCGTTCAGATGCAGTCAGGAGGTATAATTAGAACTTTACCACTATTTGTGTTCTAGTTTTATTAGAATATTTTATGCTTATACATATTTGAATGTTCTGTTTTTAGGGGATAATCTTGGGCAGCAGTACCAGACTCCACATAAAATAATCACCCAGAAGGGTTCTGACATTATAATTGTTGGTAGAGGCATCCTCTCAGCCACCAATCGTCTTGAAGCAGCTGAGATGTATAGAACGGCAGGATGGGAAGCCTATTTGTCAAGGACACAGGAGTCAGATTGATGAACTGTGTATGCCATCTGCATTAGATGCAGAAAACAATCTCCTTTACTTACTGATGCGTTGAAGACTTGAACTCCACAGGATATGAAATTACCTTGTTAGACAAGGGAAAGCTATCCATGGAGCATTATTTTTTTATGAGTGAAAGTATATAGCTATTCAGTCCAATGCATGTTAATGCTGTTTACATGATTTTTTTTTTTTTTGCATCACCATAAAGTAATACAACAACACAACAGATTTACCACTATCACTTACTAGGCTGTTTCATACATTCCAAAGACCCACACTCCAAACTTGTGTTTACTTTATATTTTTCACATTGCTTTTATAGATTAGTTTATTTTCATTATTAAAAAAAAATATGCTTAAACAGTCATACTGCATTAAATGTCTGGTTTCCAGTGCACATAAGTGAATTTCCCATCTCTCAGCAAGTTTCTAGAGATAACTACCCTCTAGTTTATATTTACAGATGAAACTCTGTGCTCAAACAGAATCTTCTCTATGGGTAGCAACGTTAGAACAAGGGCCTGGTACTAGGTTAAAATAACAGGTTTAATAATTTCCCTTCTCAAAGTACTTTTGCTTACACTTATAAATAACACCTTGTGTTTCTTGAGTAGGTTACATTTCTCAACAGCTACAACTTTTTTGACAGAGAAAACCTTTACTGCTTCAGTTTGTCCTGCAGACAGGATTTGTACCCTAGAAAGTAAGGTAGGATATCACAGATGGGGCCATTTGCAAACACCTCTCTCTAACACCATTGCCTCATACATCATGTTTTGATGTTTCCCATTTATCAAGTAATGTTTATTCCCTGAGAACTGTAGGGATACTTTTCCTCCCCTCAATAAATATAATATATATATATATATATATATATATATATATATATATATATATATATATATATATATATATATATAATATGTGTAAATGAGAGTACATTACTCTCTGCTACAGACAAAGTAATGCAGAAAGTAGATATAACTCTGTCAAAAACTATTGTAACATCTTACGTGCAACAGTAGTCCATTTAGCAAGTCTGCAAAACAAGGGTGATACCTCTCAAAGACATGATCACAAGTTAGGTAAGTCATTTGTTTCTAAGATCACAAAATACATTTGATAGACGTATGGAGAGAAAACTATTAACGTAAAGATACAATTATTTACTCCACTATATATTTCATACAGAAAAAATGCCACACCTAAAATCAAATTTCACTGTAATAATTGCACTTGTGATAGGATCTAGGATACTGATCAAAGCTTTGGATCAAAGTATGAAAGGAACAGGAAAAAAACAAGGACAACCAAGCAGCAAATAGGAATGCAGAATAGTGGTAAAGAACCAAACGGAAGTACATTAAAAACCAAGCAATATAAGGACTAACCATAGGGTTTTGGAGAGCTGAACAGGGTAATAGACTTAAAGGGACATAAACCCCAAAATCTTTCATGATTCAGGTAGACCATACCATTTTAAACAACTTTCAAATTTACTTCTTTTATCAAATTGTCTTTGTTTTCTTGTTATACTTTGTTGAAATGCACAAAGGTAAGTTCAGGAGTGTGCACGCCAGCTGAAGCACTATATGGTAGCAGTTTTGCTACAATGTTAAACATTAGCAAGAGCACTAGATGGCAGCACTATTTCCAGTCATCTAGTGCTCCAGGCATGTGCACGCTACGGTCACTACCTATCTCGATACCTCTTTAATAAACAATAACAAGAGAACAAAGCTAATTTGATAATAGAAGTATATTGGAAACTTTTTTTAAAGTTGTATTCTTTTTCTGAATCATGAAAGAAACATTTTGGGTTTCATGTCCCTTTAAGGGGCATGAGAAATTGTCAGAATCATTAAATATAAATAACTACCCTGACAGGAAATGGCTAAACCTGAAAAGATCTGCAACTTTAATCTGTATAAAAAAAATAAACTTTTTTTCACCTGGGGCACCTTTTTACATTGGAGTTTTCTTTACATCACCACCATTTTATAAATGATTTGTTTTTTCTTAGAGCTTTATTGTGAAAAACTTTTCAAATTACAAACTGGGCTCAGGTTACAATATGAGCCGTTCCATATTCTAACATTGAAATAATATACTATACACATTTAGGAACTTAAGTTGCGGAAGTTGACAAGTCCCATTTAGATTTGTGGCTCTAAATTGAATTAAGGGAGATCCCTTCTTTGTCCCTCGCCCATTGGTATGTTACTTGGCCACTTTTGGACCAAACTCCAGATATCCAAATTGTGAGGCCGGGCTGATGGGATAAGTAATCATCTTCATGAACATGTAAACATTATATACATTGTAATGGATTTGGTATGAAAAAGTCTAAGCCCATTGCGGGCTGTTTTCTCACTAACTGTCGGGTCTTCAGCCCTGTGAGTCAAACCATTTCACATCTTCTATATTTTGCATTATACAGGATTCTAATCCCAGTTATTTATGCTTAAGGACAAATATAAACATAAGTGGGACAAAGGGTAGGGGAGAGAGGGGTGGGGGTGGGGGAGGAGGGTAGATTTAGGTATATTGGTCTACTAGTTATACGCGTCCAGCTGTTCTCTGGAGGCCTACGTACGCCTTTTTAATGTTTGTGCATTGTGTACCTTTAGCGACTGTAGCTATAAATTAAAATTTGTTGTGAATCTATAAAAACGAAGGGGTGCTGCCACCGGGTCTACTTCAAAAGTTAACCACTATCCTTGTGTGCATTCCATCTCATTGTCATATATTCATGTATATCTATTTTGCCTATTGTGAGAAGTGGTACCTTTCCAGTATGAGCTGCTGCTCTACCTGTTGCTTCCATGTTTTTATATCCGTAACTCTGTAGATTTCCATTTTAAGGGTATCGGAGCTTTTGCACTATTGAGCATTATGTATAGCAGGGTTTGCTTTATTTCATCTTTAAAGTTTGGGATATTGTGGAGCAGTAGCAAACTCGGGTTTTCAGGTATATTTCTGTCTAATGTTTTGTTGATATGCTCGACTACGTTTTCCCAAAACGGTCCTAGCCTGTCACATCCCCACCATGTGTGGTAAATGTCAGCTACTTCCCCACAGCCTCTCCAGCATTTATTATTGGCTTGTTTGTAGATTTTTTGGAGTCTCACCGGGGTGAGATACCAGCGTGACATATATTTGAAGTTTGTTTCCTGTGTTTTAGCTGAGACTGACTCTTTTCTATGGTTACGGAATATCTTAAAGGGAACCACAACACCTGCTTGACATGTTTTAAACTAACTTTTTTTAATTGTGCAAAATAAACTAACAAACTATTCTGTATGCAGTATTTTCATCTTATTGCATTCTGTTGTAGATACAAGATTTATCATTTAAACGTTGCTCTTTAGCCTAGTACCTGCAATGTAAGCTGCCATATTGCAAAGTTAGTTCCACAACAGTGGGTCACGTGATGCACACGGCACCTATTTCTAAAGTTGAGGAAGCAGATTAAGATCTGCAGTGTCTAAGAAGAACGGCTTCAGGCAGACAGGCACTGTTATGTTTAAAAATAGCACGAGCAGGGAAGTAATTGTGAGGGGGAGGAGAGGGAGGAAAGAAAGCAAACGCTCTGCATATAAAATTGTAAGGAGACATTTGCATTCATCTACATACTTACTCCGGAGACTTTCTTCCCTCTGTGCATTCCTCTCCTCCCCCTGTGCATTCTTCTCCTCCCCCTTCCTTGCGTGTGCTATTTATAAACATAACAGTGCCTGTCTGCCTGAAGCGTTCTTCTAAGACACTGCAGGGCTCAATCTGCTTCCTTTAGAAATAGAAGGTGCCGTGTGCATCACGTGACCCACTGTTGTGGAACGTGCGTTGCAATATGGCAGCTTACTTTGCAAGTACAAGGCTGCAGAGCAATGTTTAAATGATAAAGCTTTTACCTACAAAATAATGCAGTAAGATTAAAACTGCATACAGAATTAAAGTCAGTATATTTTGCATAATTAGAAAAAGTTGGTTTAAAATATTTCAAGCAGGTGTTGTGGTTTCCTTTAAGACATTCAGCATGATCTATGTCTGTGTAGTTCCTTATGCCACTTATGACAATAGGAGGGAAGCTGTTCCCCTTCTATGGTGAGGAGCATTTTGTATAGTGTTGAGACAATATGTCTGGGGTAGTGTGATGATGTGCACATGGTTTCAAATGGGGTCAGTTGTCTCGTCATACTAGATTTCTGTTTATGTGATTTTAGATAGTGTGATATTTGTGCGTGTGGAAACCAGGATAGAGGTGTGTCTCCTGTTATTTCTGTCAATTCGTCATGCGGAATTACCTTGTCACCTGATAGTATGTTTTTCATTATGTATTCTTTTAAATGCGGAGCTGTTCCTGACTCTGCTTTGACCTGTAATGATAAAGGTAGATCTGGATTTGCTATTAATGGTGTCAGTGGTGCAGGTCTGGTGGTAATGCCTGTGTTGGTGTTTTACCAGTGCGTCCCACTGGGTGAACAACTCCTCCAGTAATGGGAACTTCTGAATGATTCTTGGTCTATGTTTTGCCTGTAGCCAGGCAAGCCAGCCTACATTCTCTATTTGCAGTATCTCTCTAATTGTATCCATTATTTGGATTCAGAATTATGGCTCCAGTCAATGATCCTCTGTATCAGTATTGCCATTCTGTATTTATTTATGTCCGGAAGTCCCAACCCCCGTTTTCCCTTGTCATGTGTAATATTTTCCTAGGAATCCTAGGCTTGATTCCGTTCCAAATGAATTGTTCTATATTATGTTGTATTTGGGAGAGATAGTCTTTTGTTAGTGCGATGGGAGAGATAGTCTTTTGTTAGTGCGATTGGCAATGTCTGTAGGATGTAAAGTATACGGGGGAGCACGTTCATTTTTATGACATGTATCCTTCCTATCCATGAGATATTTTTGTTCCAGCTTGAAAGATCACTCGTTATTTCTTTCAGTAGTGTTCTATAATTGGCTGTAAATAAGTCTTGTGGTTTACGTGTGATCAGTATTCCTAAGTATTTTAGCTGTGTCGGTTGATATTTGATGAGACATGCATTTCTTACTTTATTTAGTATATGTGTCGGAACACTAACGTTAAGCTATTCTGATTTATTTAGGTTTAAGTGGAAATTTGATAGCCTACCGTACTCTTCCAAGGTTTTTAGAAGAGCTGACAATGATTTATCTATACTAGTCAGGGTCAGCAGCACATCATCGGCGTACATTGCCAACTTGTATTTGCTCTCTTTCGTGAACACTACTTTAATGTCGTCGCTAGTTCTTATGTTGCATGCAAGTACTTCTATGGCGATTGCAAATAATATGGGCGACAGGGGGCAGCCCTGTCTCGTACCATTGCTTATTTTGAAGGGTTTAGAAAGAACCGAGTTAGCCTTGACTCTGGCTGTTGGGTTAGAGTAGAGTGAGAAGACCTTTCCTATGAAGTTATCGCCTATGTTCATGCTCCGCAGGGTGGCCCTGAGAAAATCCCAGTCCACCCTGTCAAAGGCCTTTTCTGCATCTGTTGAGATCAACGCCAGCTCTTGATGCGTGTTTTGGGCTATAGCAGTAAGTTGTAAAATTTTGAGGGTGTTATCCCTTGCCTCCCTACCTGGTATGAATCCCACCTGGTCTGTGGCTATCAGTTGTGGTAGAAATGTTTTCAGTCTGTTTGCAAGGATTCTGGCATATATCTTAATATCTGTATTTAGGAGTGATATGGGCCTAAAATTCTCTGGTGTATCTGGAGGTTTACCAGGTTTTGGTAGAACTGTTATGTGGGCCTCAAGCATCGACGTTGGAAAGCCAGTCTCGTTGTCTATAGAGTTGAATAGATGTACCATTTTTGGGGCTAGTATATGACTATATTTTTTGTAATATTTTGTGCTAAACCCATCTGAGCCTGGGCTTTTCCCTGTAGGTAGTGATTTGATTGCCTTTTTTATTTCTATGAAGCCAGTTCGCGCATCAAGCGTTTCTGATTGTCTAACTTAGGTAATTGTGCCTTAGTGACATATTCTGATATGATTTGCTTTTTGCTGTCCGGTGTTTTTTTTTCGTTAGCGTTTGTCGAGATGTTGTATAGAGATGAATAGTACGTGCTAAATTCCTCAACCAAAGAGAAGCTGTCGTGTTTTGTCTGGCCTGATTTGGTTTTTATATTGTGAATGTGTGTTTTGAGGCGTTTGCGCTTCAGCATTCTAGCAAGTAATTTCCCTGCCTTGTTTCCCTGCTCATAATATTTTTGTTGCAATTTTAATGTCTTATTCTGCTGTTCTTTTTGTAGCAAAGCGTTAAGCTCTGACCGAGCTTCTGTCAGTCGTGTGCTAAGCCCGGGATCTTTTGGGTGTTTATGGGAAGCTTCCAATTGCTTTAGTTCTGTAAGGAGGGTGTCATATTTGGTTCTGTGTTGTTTGAGGAGGTTTGCTTTGTGTTTTAGTAGTTCCCCCCGTATAACACATTTGTGTGCCTCCCATATGTTAACCCATGTTGTATCTGGTACTGTGTTTATTTGGAAATATTCTTTTAGTGTTTTTTCTATGCTAGTTTGAATGATGGGGTGATCTAGCAGACCATCCTCCAGTCTCCATATATATGGAGTTACCGGGCTGTTGGGCCATATAATTTGACATACGACCGGCGCATGGTCCAACCATGTTGATGAGAGTATTTTCACATTTTTGATAAGTGTGAGTCCTATGGAGTCTGTGAGGGTATAGTCAATTCTGGTGTATAACCTATGTGGGAATGAGTAGAAAGGAAAATCTTGTGTCGTAGGGTTCAGTGTGCGCCACACGTCATGTAGTGCAAGTGATTGTATTTGGTTGTTGATTTGTTTGTCTCTTTTTGATATGCTTGTGGAGCCTTCGGATGGGTCTAATTCTGGATTGAGTGGTGTATTGAAGTCTCCTCCCATAAATATTATACCTTTGGCAACATCAAGTATTTTCCCTGAAAGTATACGCATAAACGTGGATTGTTGTTTGTTTGGGAAATAGGCATGGACTATAGTGATGGGCTGTCCATATAGAAGGCCTATCAATATGAGTGACCTCCCCTCAGTATCTTTTTCTATTTGCTTTATTTCCATTGGGATATTTTGTCTAATTAGGATCCCCACCCCATTCTTTTTGGCCGGTCCAGAAGAAACGTATGCTGTAGTATAGATGTGGTGGTGCCATTTTGGTTCTGTCCCCTTTTTAAAATGTGTCTCCTGTAATAGGATTATGTCACTTCTGTTTATGGAGGTCAGATAGGATTATTGATCGCTTTTGCGGCACGTTAAACCCTTTTACATTTATTGTGGTCAGGTTTATGGGGTGTGTTAGAGTCGTTTTGCACATTTTCCCTGTGTGAATTGGGTGCTATTTGTCTCAGTGCTACTATGATGAGGCTATGGACTAATTAACAGAAGCCTTTAAGTAGTGTAACTGTCTCACTTTTTCTCTTTTGCTGGACACCAGTGTCCGTGTAGTTATAAGTGTGGAGCAATCAGGGACAGGGTAGGAAGGGAAAGGGGAAGGTTATGCAATTAACAATTTCAATAACAGAAGCTATTTATGAAGCAATGCACTTTAAAATATATTTATGTATTAAAGAAAATGTAAACAATCTGTATTAGATACTATGAGTACAAATCAAGATAGCTGTACAGAATTAAACTGTCTCAAATCTAATACAATAATAATTGAGGGCTATGGCCGTCTCCTCCAGCGGCACTCAGATAAGTATTAAATATCAATTACAATAGCAGGGTGTTATATGAAATCAACCAAGGTGTAACACAATTTTTTTTTTTTTAATATAGTCTCCTAACGTATATTCCAGTGTTGTAGTCTTTGGCAGCTACTACCCATAGGTATGTGAATAAAGCATAGGGATTCATGCTTTGACATTAGCATATATTACAAGGAGTATACAGTCTATTTCTTTATTGTACTTATCTGT
Organism: Bombina bombina; assembly: GCF_027579735.1. Taxonomy (NCBI): domain Eukaryota; kingdom Metazoa; phylum Chordata; class Amphibia; order Anura; family Bombinatoridae; genus Bombina; species Bombina bombina. The sequence continues at coordinate 295,528,213 of NC_069499.1, read as the reverse complement.
TCGTCGTGCAGTGGTTCTTTTTGAGTTAATATCTTCTATTGGGTGGCGTTTCTTATTGAGGTAGCAGCTAGCTGAGATGATGTGGTCTTATTGAGGTCTTCTTCGTTTGGGCCTGTTAGTCTTTGTGCTCTCATTGTTGCTCGCTCTGGAGGTAGTGGAACTTGTATCTGCAGTATTTCACAAATGATGTAAGGTCTTCTATGTGTCGTAGTGTTGCTGATTTGTCTCCCTTTGTGGCTGAGGCGCTCACTGGGAACCCCCAACGGTATGGTATTTTTTGGGATTTCAGTACTGAGGTCACAAACTGCAGGTCCCTGCGTTTTTGCAAGGTAGTGGGACTTAAATCGGTAAATATTTGTATTGCTATTCCGGCATGCATGAGTTGGTTTTTCTGTCGGTCATGCTTCAACACCTCTTCTTTATCTAGAAAATTGAGGAATTTCACTATGATATCCCTTGGTGGTGCCTTTAAAGGAGGCTTTGGTCTCAGTGCCCTGTGGGCCCTTTCTAGAATGATGTCAGGCGATGTATTGATGCCTTTCACAGTTCTGAAAAGATCTTGCAGGTAGCCATGTATTGCCGATGGTTGTATGCTCTCTGGTACCCCTCTGGTCCTTAAATTGTTTCGGCACCCTCTATTGTCCAGGTCCTCTACCTTTTCCATAAGGTTGTGGATGATTTCATCCTGATTGTAGGATAGTTGTGAGAGGTGCTGTATATCTTGAGTTGCAATGTTGTGGCTTTCCTCTAGTGTGGAGACCTTGCGCTTCACCTTCTTGATATCTTTTTTTATTTCATTGAACATGTCGCGCTTGTCCGTCATTGCCGTTTTAATATCATCTTTTGTTGCTAGTAGCATTAGGTCTGCTTTGGTAATTTCACCAGACTTGCTTTCCTGTTGAGATCTCATTGCTTGATCATTTATCTGTGCCATATCCTCAATGTGTACTGCATTCAGTGCTGCACTGTCTATTGGTTTTAAATACTGGTTTATTTTCTTTGCCTTTGTTGTGGTGTCTGATTTTGTTTTTTTTGCTGGTATGCCCAATGTTCTGTTCTTTTCTTGACCTGAGGTCTGATGCAATGCTGTATTTGTGATTCAAATTTTGCTGCTTTTATATTTTAGGTTGCTGCATTCTCTATTGCCTTTTAGATTGTAAGAGATGTCTGCCTACCAAGTAATGTACAGAACCGTATTGGCCCCTATAGTCAGGCTAATGAAATAATGTTTGTGCCTTTCCAATCTCTCCAATGCTTTGTTTTCACTTTGTGTGCTGCAGAGATTTTAATGGGATTATAGAATTTGTCTCATTATTTCCCTTCTTCGTTCCCTCTGCTGGGGTATTGGCCCCTTATGACAAATAATAATGTCTCTTGAAGTTATGGCGTGTCCTGTGTGAAGAGTTTGGTAACAGTTTGCTCCCTTTATATGGCAGCTTTCTTAGCTGTTAATGTGTTTAGGGTTACTGTTTATTTGATTAGTTGTTTACCTTTATAATGGCTCGTTTCGACTAGGGTTCGTTTTCCTCCACACTGCCTTATCAGTCTCCGGTGTTAGAGGGAGGCCTTATGCACTTTGCGGCTCTTAACTGACCGCTTACTCAGTACCCCCACGCTCTTTTATCAGGCTTCTGTCTGCTCCGCCTGCTGCTCTGAACAAACTCAGCTCCTTGTCACCTGCGAGTGAGTTACTCCTGACCGCATTTGACTATTGCTGTCTCCGGTGTGATCCCACGTGGCGGCCGTTGCTCCTCACGCTTAGCTCTATTGCGTGCCTCTGTGTACTTCACCAGGGTTCCGGTTCCGTTGCGGTGGTTGTTTGGTGCCTTATTTTTGTCCCCCTATGCTGAGACACTTCTCTGCCGGTCTTTGGTTTTAGGGACCCTGCTAGCTGATGTGTGAGTGCCTTACTGGAGGATAAGGCCTAAGAGCTATGCTGCGGCCAAGCTCCGCCGTTTTTTTTTTTTTTTTACATAAATATGCCACATATAATTTCAGGTTTCATGGCCGTTGCTAATCACAAACTTTTAGGACTAAATGTCTAACTTAATGTATCTTCCATGTAAGCTCCTCCCCTGTGTATGCTATGAGCAACACCTACGCACTGTGTGTACTCTGCAGGCAATGTTCCCTCTAGTTTTTTGAACAATGGGCACAAAAATTTGGCATATACAATTGTTGGACAATTAACTAAAATATGCAGATTTGAAGAGGTGCAAAATTAGCTTTATGCCTACCTCAAATTAATCAAAATGCGGGAGAAAGATACACACTCATAAATACATACACACAATGTCATGCCTGGGTGTTCAATGACATTAATACAAAGAATTTTATCTGCAATAATCTTCCTTTATGAACAAGGTTGTGTGAAGAGTAAGACATTTAGCTAAACAATTTGAAGACCAAGCAGAGGTCAGCAGCAACGTCATATTCCTTTCTGCCTAATTACTTCACCACTGTTCGGTTAGTAATTGCAACTTAGCAAACCATTGTGTACTAGGATTCTAAAGGTTAAACAGATATTTAGAGGGCGCTACAAATGAGCTTACGATATCAAAATATTCAGTGTTTAAACAATTAGTGTTTGACAAGGGCCATACCCCTGTAAATGTGAATAATATTAGCACAGGCAATGAAACTCTAGCACAAATACTACAATATTAGCTTTAAAAATATTTAACAGTTAAGCATATTATTTAATCATATTAAATAAGGGAAGTCTCCCATATATGTCTAAAAAACAAACCTTATACATAAAAATTAAGATGTGCAATATAAAATAAATAATAATAGTGCACAATATAAAATGACAGGTTAAAGCGTAGTGATAAACAGCCTTATTAATCACATATTTAATGCAGATACAAAAAACTTATTTAATGGATTTAGGAATTACGGCATTACTAGAGCATACCACCAAAGAGTCTCCTTCTGAGCCACTTATTTATATATACAGTTGTATGCAAAAGTTTAGGCACCCCTGGAAATTTCCATAATTTTCGTTTATAAATAATTGGGTGTTTGGATCAGCAATTTCATTTTGACCTCTTAAGGACATATGACGGAATTTTTCCGTCATAAAACAATTGAGCAAACTGAAAGCTGTGTCCTTAAAGGGTTAATCTATCAAATAACTGAAGGACACAGTAATATTTCAGTAGTGAAATTAGGTTCATTGGATTAACAGAAAATGTGCAATATGCATCCAAATGAAATTAGACAGGTGCATAAATTTGGGCACCCTTGTCATTTTGTTGATTTGAATACCTGTAACTACCTAGCACTGATTAATTAGAACACACAATTGGTTTGGTGAACCCATTAAGCCTTGAACTTCATAGACAGGTGCATCCAATCATGAGAAAAGGTATTTAAGGTGGCCAATTGCAAGTTGTTGTTCTCTTTGACTCTCCTCTGAAGAGTGGCAACATCGGGGCCTCAAAACAACTCAAATGACCTGAAAACAAAGATTGTTCAACATTATGGTTTAGGGGAAGGCTACAAAAAGCTATTGCAGAGATTTAAGATGTCAGTGTCCATAGTGAGGAAATGGAAGACCACAGGCACAGTTCTTGTTAAGGCCAGAGGTAAAATATTGGAAAGGCAAAGGATGGTGAGAACGGCCCACAGACCACCTCCAAAGACCTACAACATCATATTGCTGTAGGTGGTGTCACTGTACATCATTCAACAATTCAGCGTATGGGAGAGTGATGCAGAAGAAGCCTTTTCTGCACACACGCCACAAACAGAGTCGCTTGAGGTATGCAAACGCACATTTGGACAAGCCAGCTTCATTTTGGAAGAAGGTGCTGTGGACTGATAAAACAAAGGTTGAGTTATTTGGTCATAACAAGGGTCGTTATTCATTGTGGCAAAAGAACACAGCATTCCAAGACAAACACTTGCTAGCCAGAGTAAAATCTGGTGTATGTTCCATCATGCTGTGTGGCCAGTGCCGGTACTGGGAATTTTGTTGAGGGTCGCATGGATTCCACTCAATATCAGCAGATACTTGAGAATAATGTTGAGGAATCAGTCACAAAGTTGAAGTTACGCTGCAGCTGGATATTTCAACAAGACAACGACCAAAAACACTGCTCAAAATCTACTCTGGCATTTATGCAGAGGAACAAGTACAATGTTCTGGAATGGCCATCCCAGTTCCCAGACCTGAATATCATTGAAATTCTGTGGGGTGATTTGAAGCGGGCAGTACATGCTCAGCAACCATCAAACCTAACTTCATTTTGAAGCATATCGCACGTTTTCTGTTAATCCAATAAACCTCATTTCACTACTGAAATATTACTGTGTCCTTCAGTTATTTGATAGATCAAAATTATATTGCTGATCCAAACACCCAATTATTTATAAATAAAAATTATGGAAACTTTTGCATACGACTATCTTCGGTTACAATATTAATTATATTTCAGCGGTAACCTCCAACGTATTATATATTTACGTAACAATATTTCCAAAGTTCTAATCAGTTAATCTCTATAAACACAATTATTATTTATTTAGTAAAATAAATATCACTTATAACCAGTTATCTATCAATTGATCAATACAATATTAGAACATAAAGCAGGCTATAGAGTTATTTAGATTAAATTACTATTACGTAGATATTGTCTATTATCCCATGAATGGATGAAATATTTCTATAAATTTACCTTACTCAAAATGAATTGATTATCAAATATCGCATCTGAAGTTTACTTAATCAATTTATAACTTTAATCCAATGCCAAAATATGGATTAATGATTTAACAACACTTGATTAATTAAATATATCTCAATATTGTAATAAGAATCTTAGCTCAAATTCAATAAAATGATAAATTTTTATCAAATGTCTAATACACTCATAATTTCCTAGCTTTAATAAACTATATATTCCATACATGTGACTATCTCTGGCTCAATTGGGCACGTGTATTTTAATACCAGACATGAGTATATTTAGTATATATATATATATATATATATATATATATATATATATATATATATATATATATATATATATATATATATATATATATATATATATATATACACATACACACACACACACAGTATATTCTAAATATACTCATGTCTGGTATTAAAATAAATTTTCAACCGATCGCTCTTTATGGGGGTCAAGAAGGAATTTTTTCCCTTTGGTGCTATGCCCAGGTTTTTTTTGCCTTCTTTGATCCAACAGACTTTTTTTTTTTTACATGGCTGGGGGCATTAATATCATTTCGGTAGAGGGGAAATTAGTCGCCTGGCAAATGATAGACCAAAGCTAAAGCATTTGAGTACATGATAAAGAGGAATTGCTGGGGGCATTGTTTTACATTGCGTTAAATTTGCATTATGTTAAATAAAATTATTTGTTAATTAATATATATATTTTATATATATATACTTCCTATTGGATTATATAATTTATATAATCTGTAAGTAGCATTCTGATGTGATTAATCATATAGCCATATTAATAAGTAATTATATTCTTAATTATTTGCTCTTCATGGAACCATAGCATTTAATATCCTGGTATTACATTGCATTTTAATATAAATACAGTATATGACATGTTTCTTAATTTTTGAGTGCTTGGCCTTCTGTTTATGACAAATATTCATAGGACAGTTTATTTAGTATGTATCAGTCATATTTGGAATCTCACTGTCATACCAGATTCTGAAAAACAAAGAAAAGCATTTTGTTTTATTCTGAAGGTTTGCAAAACATTTTAAATTTACCAATGAAGCCATTTATTTAATAAAGTACATCAGACATAAAGGTACATTTTTCCAGATTGATATATACAGTATATATATATATATATATATATATATATATATATATATATATATATATATATATATATATATATATATATATATATATATTTTTTTTTTAATACAATCGGAGTATTATAACTATATGATTTTAAACACCAGTCATTTCATATGACTCATAGCCTCCCATATGTTGATATCTGAGCTAGCAAATTTTCCCAGACGTATATGTGGATTGGACCTTCAAAGGAACTCTCATTTGTATATCATACAAGTGCTAATTACTTACTTTCCTGAGGTTCTGCTGGCTTCTCTGACTTAAAGTACAGAATTGTGTTTCTGTTATCCCAGGGGGCATCCTGAATTAGGTAAGTATCCGGGCAATTATTTTAATTGCGTTATTTAGAAATACATCAAAGTGCAGTCTTTATATTGAGTGTAGAGGGGGAAGTCTGTGTCTGGATTGAAAGGTCTGTTTGAATAAACCTGTATTTTGTTATGGTCAAGACATTTCCAAGTTTAATATTTCATATATGACATACTTATTTTATCTTATATATCTAGATGAATTAATCAACATGATATCTATGCACATAGCTTCCAATGATATTTCACCTTTTACTTGACAGTGCGGTAAGGCTATACCGCTGAAAAATGTACCTTTGCACATGGAATATGTAGGCCTCCCGCATTACAAGTCGCTGCAGTACAGCTATACCGCAAGCGTTTTAGCCTTTACGCAACTCTCCATTCCGCACTCAATAAATGGCTTTTGAGTGCAGGATTTTCATAGCACCTGTATTACAGGTTGTGTGGTCCGGATAAAATGATTGCATTATAGTTTATACTGCTGCAATCCATTCCGCTATCTGAGGCCAGTAAGTATGGATTTTGCGAAACAAAAATGTTTCACAAAACTCATAACTAAAATGTTACAAAGTACACTAACACCCATGAACTACCTATTAACCCCTAAACCGCCATCCTCCGCATCGCAAATACTATATTACACCTATTAACCCCTAATCTGCCGCCCACCCATATCACCAACACTAAATAAACATATTAACCCCTAAACCGCTGGCCCTCCAAATTACAACTACTATAATAAACCTTTTAACCCCTAATCTGCTGGCCCCCCCACATGGCTAATACTAAACATATTAACCTCTAAACCGCCGTCCCCCCACATCGCATATCACTAAATTAAACTTTTAACCCCTAAACCTAACGCCCCCCCCCCCAAAAAAAATCTAAATTACAAATTAAAAAAAACCTTACACTACCAAAAAATTAAAAAAATCTAACATTACCAAAAAAAAAACCGCTAAAGTTACGAAAAATAATAAAGCACTAAGATTACAGAAAATTATAAATGAAATCCGAAATAATAAAAATTCAACATAATCTGATAGCCCTATAAAAACAAAAAAGCCACCCCAAAATAAAAACACCCCCTAACCTAACAAACTACCAATAGCTCTTTAAAGGGCCTTTTGTAGGGCATTGACCGAAGTTAAACAGCTCTTTTACATTAAAAAATGACAGAGTCCTCCCTAACCAACCCACCAAAATAAAAAAACCTAGATCTTAAAAATATTAAAGCTGCTTAAATCCTATTGGCTGATTTTAATTTTTCCGCCAATAGGAATGCAACGGTACCCCAATATAGAAGGGGTACCTTGCATTCAATCTTCAGTGCACCACCTTCATCCTGGATGAAGATAGAAGAGTTCCCCGCGCTGGATGAAGATGTCGCCGCCTGGAAGAAGACCTCCGCCGGACTTCAGGAAAGGTGAGTACCTCTTTAGGGGTTAGACTTAGGTTTTTTTTTTAGATTAGGGCTTTTTTATTTTAATGAGCAGTAAAAGAGCTGAATTCCTATACAAATGCCCCTTAAGGGGCAATGGGTAGCTTAGGTGTTTTTTTAGACTTAGGTTTTTTATTTCTTTCATGTAATTAGCAAGAGTCCATGAGCTAGTGACGTATGGGACACACATTCCCACCAGGAGGGGCAAAGTTTCCCAAACCTCAAAATGCCCATAAATACACCCCTCACCACACCCACAATTCAGTTTTACAAACTTTGCCTCCTATGGAGGTGGTGAAGTAAGTTTGTGCTAGATTCTACGTTGATATGCGCTCCGCAGCAAGTTGGAGCCCGGTTTTCCTCTCAGCGTGCAGTGAATGTCAGAGGGATGTGAGGAGAGTATTGCCTATTTTGAATGCAGTGATCTCCTTCTACAGGGTCTATTTCATAGGTTCTCTGTTATCGGTCGTAGAGATTCATCTCTTACCTCCCTTTTCAGATCGACGATATACTCTTATTTATATACCATTACCTCTGCTGATTTTCGTTTCAGTACTGGTTTGGCTTTCTACAAACATGTAGATGAGTGTCCTGGGGTAAGTAAATCTTATTTTCTGTGACACTCTAAGCTATGGTTGGGCACTTTGTTTATAAAGTTCTAAATATATGTATTCAAACATTTATTTGCCTTGACTCAGGATGTTCAACATTCCTTATTTTCAGACAGTCAGTTTCATATTTGGGATAATGCATTTGAATCAATCATTTTTTCTTACCTTAAAAAATTTGACTCTCTTTCCCTGTGGGCTGTTAGGCTCGCGGGGGCTGAAAATGCTTCATTTTATTGCGTCATTCTTGGCGGGGACTTTTTTGGCGCAAAAAAATCTTTTCTGTTTCCGGCGTCATACGTGTCGCCGGAAGTTGCGTCATTTTTTGACGTCCTTTTGCGCCAAAAATGTCGGCGTTCCGGATGTGGCGTCATTTTTTGCGCCAAAAAGCATTTAGGTGCCAAATAATGTGGGCGTCTTATTTGGCGCTAAAAAATATGGGCGTCGCTTTTGTCTCCACATTATTTCAGTCTCATTTTTTCTTTGCTTCTGGTTGCTAGAAGCTTGTTTATTGGCATTTTTTCCCATTCCTGAAACTGTCATTTAAGGAATTTGATGAATTTTGCTTTATATGTTGTTTTTTCTCTTACATATTGCAAGATGTCTCACGTTGCATCTGAGTCAGAAGATACTTCAGGAAAATCGCTGTCTAGTGCTGGACCTACCAACGCTAAGTGTATCTGCTGTAAACTTTTGGTAGCTATTCCTCCGGCTGATGTTTGTATTAATTGTCATGACAAACTTGTTAATGCAGATAATATTTCCTTTAGTAATGTACCATTGCCTGTTGCAGTTCCTTCAACATCTAAGGTGCAGAATGTTCCTGATAACATAAGAGATTTTGTTTCTGAATCCATCAAGAAGGCTATGTCTGTTATTTCTCCTTCTAGTAAACATAAAAAATCTTTTAAAACTTCTCTTTCTATAGATTAATTTTTAAATGAACATCATCATTCTGATTCTGATGACTCTTCTGGTTCAGAGGATTCTGTCTCAGAGATTGATGCTGATAAATCTTCATATTTATTTTAAATGGAATTTATTCGTTCTTTACTTAAAGAAGTACTAATTGCTTTAGAAATCGAGGATTCTGGTCCTCTTGATACTAATTCTAAACGTTTAGATAAGGTCTTTAAATCTCCTGTGGTTATTCCAGAAGATTTTCCTGTTCCTAATGCTATTTCTGAAGTAATTTCCAGAGAATGGGATAAATTGGGTAATTCATTTACTCCTTCTAAACGTTTTAAGCAATTATATCCTGTGCCGTCTGACAGATTAGAATTTTGGGACAAGATCCCTAAGGTTGATGGGGCTATTTCTACCCTTGCTAAACGTACTACTATTCCTACGTCAGATGGTACTTCGTTTAAGGATCCTTTAGATAGGAAAATTGAATCCTTTCTAAGAAAAGCTTATCTGTGTTCAGGTAATCTTCTTAGACCTGCTATATCATTGGCTGATGTTGCTGCAGCTTCAACTTTTTGGTTGGAAACTTTAGCGCAACAAGTAACAGATCATGATTCTCATAATATTATTATTCTTCTTCAACATGCTAATAATTTTATCTGTGATGCCATTTTTGATATCAGAGTTGATGTCAGGTTTATGTCTCTAGCTATTTTAGCTAGAAGAGCTTTATGGCTTAAAACTTGGAATGCTGATATGGCTTCTAAATCAACTCTACTTTCCATTTCTTTCCAGGGTAACAAATTATTTGGTCCTCAGTTGGATTCTATTATCTCAACTGTTACTGGTGGGAAAGGAACTTTTTTACCACAGGATAGAAAATCTAAGGGTAAAAACAGGGCTAATAATCGTTTTCGTTCCTTTCGTTTCAACAAAGAACAAAAGCCTGATCCTTCATCCTCAGGAGCAGTTTCAGTTTGGAAACCATCTCCAGTCTGGAATAAATCCAAGCCTTCTAGAAAGGCAAAACCAGCTTCTAAGTCCACATGAAGGTGCGGCCCTCATTCCAGCTCAGCTGGTAGGGGGCAGGTTACGTTTTTTCAAAGAAATTTGGATCAATTCTGTTCACAATCTTTGGATTCAGAACATTGTTTCAGAAGGGTACAGAATTGGTTTCAAGATGAGACCTCCTGCAAAGAGATTTTTTTTTTTCCCGTATCCCAGTAATTCCAGTGAAAGCTCAAGCATTTCTGAATTGTGTTTCAGATCTAGAGTTGGCTGGAGTAATTATGCCGGTTCCAGTTCTGGAACAGGGGATGGGGTTTTATTCAAATCTCTTCATTGTACCAAAGAAGGAAAATTCCTTCAGACCAGTTCTGGATCTAAAAATATTGAATCGTTATGTAAGGATACCAACGTTCAAAATGGTAACTGTAAGGACTATCTTGCCTTTTGTTCAGCAAGGGCATTATATGTCCACAATAGATTTACAGGATGCATATCTGCATATTCCGATTCATCCAGATCATTATCAGTTCCTGAGATTCTCTTTTCTGGACAAGCATTACCAGTTTGTGGCTCTGCCGTTTGGCCTAGCTACAGCTCCAAGAATTTTTACAAAGGTTCTCGGTGCCCTTCTGTCTGTAATCAGAGAACAGGGTATTGTGGTATTTCCTTATTTGGACGATATCTTGGTACTTGCTCAGTCTTTACATTTAGCAGAATCTCATACGAATTGACTTGTGTTGTTTCTTCAAGATCATGGTTGGAGGATCAATTCACCAAAAAGTTCATTGATTCCTCAGACAAGGGTAACCTTTCTGGGTTTCCAGATAGATTCAGTGTCCATGACTCTGTCTTTAACAGACAAGAGACGTCTAAAATTGATTTCAGCTTGTCGAAACCTTCAGTCACAATCATTCCCTTCGGTAGCCTTATGCATGGAAATTCTAGGTCTTATGACTGCTGCATCGGACGCGATCCCCTTTGCTCGTTTTCACATGCAACCTCTTCAGCTCTGTATGCTGAATCAATGGTGCAAGGATTACACAAAGATATCTCAATTAATATCTTTAAAACCGATTGTACGACACTCTCTAACGTGGTGGACAGATCACCATTGTTTAATTCAGGGGGCCTCTTTTGTGCTTCCGACCTGGACTGTAATTTCAACAGATGCAAGTCTCACAGGTTGGGGAGCTGTGTGGGGATCTCTGACGGCACAAGGAGTTTGGGAATCTCAGGAGGTGAGATTACCGATCAATATTTTGGAACTCCATGCAATTTTCAGAGCTCTTCAGTCTTGGCCTCTTCTGAAGAGAGAATCGTTCATTTGTTTTCAGACAGACAATGTCACAACTGTGGCATACATCAATCATCAAGGAGGGACTCACAGTCCTCTGGCTATGAAAGAAGTATCTCGAATTTTGGTTTGGGCGGAATCCGGCTCCTGTCTAATCTCTGCGGTTCATATCCCAGGTATAGACAATTGGGAGGCGGATTATCTCAGTCTCCAAACGTTGCATCCGGGCGAATGGTCTCTTCACCCAGAGGTATTTCTTCAGATTGTTCAAATGTGGGAGCTTCCAGAAATAGATCTGATGGCGTCTCATCTAAACAAGAAACTTCCCAGGTATCTGTCCAGATCCCGGGATCCTCAGGCGGAAGCAGTGGATGCATTATCACTTCCTTGGAAGTATCATCCTGCCTATATCTTTCCGCCTCTAGTTCTTCTTCCAAGAGTAATCTCCAAGATTCTGAAGGAATGCTCGTTTGTTCTGCTGGTAGCTCCGGCATGGCCTCACAGGTTTTGGTATGCGGATCTTGTCCGGATGGCCTCTTGCCATCCGTGGACTCTTCCGCTACGACCAGACCTTCTGTCGCAAGGTCCTTTTTTCCATCAGGATCTCAAATCCTTAAATTTAAAGGTATGGAGATTGAACGCTTGATTCTTGGTCAAAGAGGTTTCTCTGACTCTGTGATTAATACTATGTTACAGGCTCGTAAATCTGTATCCAGAGAGATATATTATAGAGTCTGGAAGACTTATATTTCTTGGTGTCTTTCTCATCATTTTTCTTGGCATTCTTTTAGAATTCCGAGAATTTTACAGTTTCTACAGGATGGTTTAGATAAAGGTTTATCCGCAAGTTCTTTGAAAGGACAAATCTCTGCTCTTTCTGTTCTTTTTCACAGAAAGATTGCTAATCTTCCTGATATTCATTGTTTTGTACAAGCTTTGGTTCGTATAAAACCTGTCATTAAGTCAATTTCTCCTCCTTGGAGTTTGAATTTGGTTCTGGGGGCTCTTCAAGCTCCTCCGTTTGAACCTATGCATTCATTGGACATTCAATTACTTTCTTGGAAAGTTTTGTTTCTTTTGGCAATCTCTTCTGCCAGAAGAGTCTCTGAATTATCTGCTCTTTCTTGTGAGTCTCCTTTTCTGATTTTATTACAAGACCAGAGACTCTTATTTTTGCATTCTCTCTTTTTACTACTCAATGCAGCTTTTAAAAGTAACAGAATGACATAAACAAACATATTAAAACAGCATAGAAAACAGATAACCACAATAAGTAGCTAGAGATAGAGCTAACTTATAACTCCAAGAAAAAAGTGACCAATCAGAGAAAGAATAGTGACCATAAACTGTCCAATGAGCATCCAAACTTCCTCTTTCTTTTTGCTGCTCAGCAAGATAAGTATTATAAATTTTATCTCCAATAAAGTTTATAGTTTTATTCAATATATTTGTTTATTTTCGTTTAGTTATTATTCCTCATAGTTTGCATAATTTTGCCCCATTTCATTGTTTGGCTTATGCTATATTTAAGAAACGTTTTAATGTTTTAAATTTGCCTCAGTTTTTTCGGCTATTTACTTTTTATATACATGAGAATCCATTCCACTTCCCCTCCGGTTTTATATTTCAGTTAAAATAATACCCCATTACCTCCGGTTTCCGTTTTTTCTGACTGAACTGTTTATCAGTCAGTCTCTCTCCTCCATTTCCCCTCTGTCACTAATGTTCCGGTCGCCATTTTGTGGGCCGGACTTTCCTTCCCGCCCCCTCAGTCTGACGTGTTTTGCCTTCCCAGTCAGTCTGAGTTAGATTCACCTCACGACCGGCAACATTTGTTGCCATCTTCCCTCACAAACAAAAGCAATTTATTTCACTAACCATTTCTTTGCCTACATTGCCATCTTGTGGTAATACTTGTATTCACAAGTTACTTTTGTATTATTAAGCGGTTTTTATATTTGTTAAATCACTCTAAGTGTTATTAATATATAAATTAATGGTAATTAGATATTTTGTTCAAAATATTTCCTAATATATTTAAATTTTGTGCCTTTTAATTTATTAAGGAACTTTATAAAGTTGTATTTAAATTATAAATTAAATTTTTTTTTCAGTTTATAAAATGTCTGAAAACCCAGAAAGTACTCCTCCTTTAACAGCACAGACTGTTCAAATTATGATTGATTCTTCAATGAACAATCTTTTCAATAAAATGTCTTCATTAATGGGCATTAAAGAAACTAAAAAATCTTTAAAGAGAAAAAATCCCTCAATTTCTGTAATTGCCAGCAAAAAGCTTATAACAAAATCTCGTCAGCTTTTGTCTGACACCGCAATTCCTCGCAGCAAGGGAACAAAAACTGCTGCTAACAGAACCCCAAATCCCAGGGGTGTCCAAATGGGAGATAATAACACAAGTACAATATTTAAAGAAAATGTAAATAATGTTGAAAAATCATCCTCTGAGGATAACAACTCTGAGGATGGTAGTTATACAGATTTAAACTCAGATTCTTTAGATGTAGAATCTGAAAATTCAGATTATACCCCTGCTATTAAAAGGCATAAGAAAATGCATAAAAAATTAAAAGAATATATTGAGGAGGAGACAGAATTCACAGATTATCTGGGTATTCCAAGATTTAATCCTGATGAGCTTCACCATCCCCGCTCTGCGGAATGGTGCCCCAATATAGAGGTGGCAAAATTTATCGACTTCCAGCTCAGGAAACCTTTAAAGAAACAGTCTCGCAATAAGATGAGAGCGGAATGTCCTCGCCCATTACTCCCTAAAAATGCATCAATCACCCCTGAGGTTGACCCTAAAATCCTTAAGTTCATTGGTGCCCCAGGTTACAAAGTTAAAAAAGGAATTGATAGATCCTGGAGGATTTGTCAAGATAAATTGTTAGATTCCATAGGCCCCCTGACCAAGTTATTCGAACTTTCAGAACAGGGTGTTGCAGAGAATGCCCCATTGGACCCATATGTTGTCAGAGAATGGGTCCAACGGCTCCTATGCTTTATAGGCAATACAAATGCTGCCATGACCCTAGAGAGACGACGAAATATATTGCGAAAAATCGATCCAAAATGAAATATCCCCGGATGACAATGGGTTGTTATTTGGTGACTCTTATTTGAAAGAGCTCAATCAATATGTGAACACCTTTTCAAATCTCAATAAGGTTAAAACTTCTGTTAAAAAGATTTTTTACCCTAATCAGAGTTTCTCTGACAGGGCCGGGAGAGGCAGAGGCCGCTTTCCCGGCCGTCAACCATTCCTATCCAGGTCTCATTATAACCAGTCCCATCAACCCTATTATTCTACCCAACATCAATATCAATTCAACAGAAGTTTCCAAGAGCCTACAACCTCAACAACTTTCTTCCCAGCAAGGAGCCGCCCTTGGAACCAAAGAGGCTTCAGGGGTAGATCAAGAGCAAGACAAGCTCCAGGTAAGATTATTGGTTCCCCCTCAAATTCCTTCTTCCCGAAACAGAATTGGTGGCAGAATCGCTTTATTTGCCCAAAACTGGGCTTCAATCACTTCCGACCCTTGGGTTCTTCAAGCGGTGTCAGGAATTTTCATAGAATTTATTTCCCTTCCCATTCAAATAAAATTTCCACAACCAATTCATTTTTCCCAAATAGACAAAATTCTGGTCCATCATCCTCAAGATTGTTATTTAAGCAATCTTTTTCTTGTCAAAAAGAAAAACAACCAATTCAGACCAGTTATAAATCTGAAATCTTTAAATGCTTACGTTGTTTACCATCATTTCAAGATGGAAGGCATTCATTTATTAAGAGAATGCCTAAGGGAAAACGATTGGTTAGTTCGTTTAGATCTCAGACGCCTATTTAACCGTACCAATCGCTCAAGAGCACTGGAAATTTTTAACCTTCCGTTGGGAAGATCAGTTTTGGAATTTCACCTGTCTTCCTTTCGGCCTATCCTCTGCTCCTTGGATTTTCACAAAATTACTCAAACCTGTAATAGCTTGGTTGAGACTTCGAGGTGTCCGTCTAATTATTTATTTGGACGACATACTTATTATGGACCAGAATTTCCTCTCACTCCAAAACCATCTGTTTTCAACAGTTTCCCTTTTGGAATCTCTGGGTTTCATAGTAAACAAACAGAAATCAGTTCTGGTTCCTACCAAATCTTTAATCTTTTTAGGTTTCAAGATAGATACAATCCTTTCCACTTTGAGTCTCCCATTAGACAAAGTGAAGAATATAAAGAAAGAGATTTCCAAAACTTTATCCAAAGATTCAGTCCCCATCAGAACTATAGCCAGGATAGTAGGGTTACTTTCATCCTCTATTCAGGCTATTTTTCCTGCCCCTCTTCATTATCGTGAACTTCAAAGATTGAAAATCCTTCATTTGAGAAAAGGTTTTTCCTACTCTCATTTGATTCCCATATCTTCAGAAGCGAAAGAAGAACTTTCTTGGTGGCTTTCGCATTTAGAGGCCTGGAACGGCAGAGCCATTTTTGGCAAAACTCCGGATTTCATCATCGAATCCGATGCCAGCCTTTCAGGCTGGGGAGCTCGTTGCGGTCCTTCCATCACAGGTGGCAAATGGACTCTGGAAGAAAAACGCTTTCATATAAATTGTTTAGAATTATTGGCTGGCTCGTTTGCAGTCAAGAGTTTTGCAAAGTCTTCTTCTCCAGTTTCTATTTTACTGCGCATGGACAATATATCTGCGGTGCAGTATCTCAATCGTTTGGGAGGCACCAAGTCCAGGGATCTGTCCAATATCACCAAAGATTTTATCCATCTTTGTTTGGACAGGAACATTTCAATCAGAGCAGAATATATTCCAGGACAATCGAATTCGATGGCGGATTGGGGATCTCGTCATTTGACGGATTTCAGCGATTGGAAATTGGACAGGAGTCTTTTTTTCTCTCTCTCCAATCTCTCAGGGGTCCCTTTTGTTTGGATCTTTTCGCATCCAGGACCAATTTTCAAATCCTTCCTTATTTCAGCTGGCGCCCAGATCCGGAAGCAGCTGCCATAGATGCTTTTCTCCATCCATGGCCGCGTCTGGGAGTCTACGCGTTTCCTCCATTCTCGATGATCCCGAGGACAATTTCGATTGTCCGCAGGGATCTCCTTCGTCTAATGATTGTGACCCCTCTTTGGCCGACACAGTCATGGTATCCATCCCTTCTGGAAATGTCCATCGATCTCCCGATTCTTCTCCCTTGTCTTCCCCATCTTCTAACGGATCCAGAGGGCAATTATCACGATCTAGTCCTTCAAGGTTCTCTTCTCCTGGTAGCATGGACGATCTCAGGGGACCCTGGGCTCTCCGAGGCCTTTCGGCTGGAGCAAGATCCCTCTTTCAGGAATCTTGGGCCCCGGGCACTCGTAGATGCTACTTTGCCGCTTGGTCTAAATGGTCTAGCTGGTGCTTGCAAAGGAATCTGGATCCCATTTCTTCAGATTTAACTGACATTATTAATTATTTATCACACCTTTTTGATTTAGGTTTAGCATATAGAACCATCAATGTCCATCGCTCAGCTATTTCTGCTAGGCATATTTTGGTTAATAATGTTCCTGTAGGTAAACATCCTTTAGTTTGTAGAATCCTCAAAGCCATGAGACTAAAACGACCTCCAGTTCCTAAACATGAGTTTTTCTGGGATGTGGACTTAATTTTTTCCCTTTTTAAGTCCTGGCCACATAATGCCTCATTATCTTTTAAACAACTCACAGCTAAACTCGCCACTCTTCTTTGCCTAATTTCTTTCAGAAGAGTTTCTGACGTTAAAGCCCTAGACTGGAATGCTAAACGCTTCTCTCCGGAGGGTGTTACTTTCTTCATTTCAAGAAGAACTAAAACCCTTTCCACATCTATCTTTTACCCTTACCTTCCTTCTGAACCTTCCCTTTGTGTAGTTGAATGTTTGAAATCTTACGAATCCAAAACTTTACCTTTTAGAAATCCTTCTAATAACCAACTTTTAATTTCCTTTATTCCCCCTCATGCTGCTGTATCCTCTACTTCCATAGCGAGATGGGTTAAATGGGTCATGAAAGAAGCTGGGATCGATATTTCTTTCTCAGCCCATTCAGTTAGAGGTTCTGCTGCTTCTAAAGCCTTTTTGAAGTCTGCTCCACTTCAGCGGATTTTGGATGCGGCAGATTGGTCTTCAGACTCTACCTTTAAACAATTCTATTTCAGACCCATTCAACATGCCTCACTTAACTTATTTTCTTAAATGGTTTATGATAGGATTGATGTGCTTTAAACTTGCAAAAATAAGAGTCTCTGGTCTTGTAATAAAATTCCGATTATCCTAATATTTTGAAGGTATAATCTAGATTTTATTAAAGACACAGAGACGAGTATTTTCCCTCCTCAATTGTGTTTGATACCCTCCCTTTAAGGATTGTTATATGGTTATTATTACTTATTTTTCTTATTTTGACAGTTTCCATCTGAAAGAAATCCTTTCCTTAAATCGGGATTTGTACCTTCTGTTCAAGAGGATTTTCACCTTGCAAGTATCCTTAAATCCAAGTCTTCTTCTGCAATCAAGTTCTTATCCCACAAGTTTTTCTTCAATCAAACTTTCAACTGTTATACATATGTTTTGTTCTGTTTAGGACTTTTTGGACTGTTACTAGTTCTAAATTTTTTTCCATTGGTGAGCATCAGTCATGAAAGAGGAAGTTTGGATGCTCATTGGACAGTTTATGGTCACTATTCTTTCTCTGATTGGTCACTTTTTTTTCTTGGAGTTATAAGTTAGCTCTATCTCTAGCTACTTATTGTGGTTATCTGTTTTCTATGCTGTTTTAATATGCTTGTTTATGTCATTCTGTTACTTTTAAAAGCTGCATTGAGTAGTAAAAAGAGAGAATGCAAAAATACTCGTCTCTGTGTCTTTAATAAAATCTAGATTATACCTTCAAAATATTAGGATAATCGGAATTTTTCATCAGGATAAGGCGGTGTTGCGAACTTCTTTTGAATTTTTACCTAAAGTTGTGAATTCCAACAACATTAGTAGAGAAATTGTGGTTCCTTCATTATGTCCTAATCCTAAGAATTCTAAGGAGAAATCGTTGCATTCTTTGGATGTTGTTAGAGCTTTGAAATATTATGTTGAAGCTACTAAGTCTTTCCGATTCTTTGGATGTTGTTAGAGCTTTGAAATATTATGTTGAAGCTACTAAGTCTTTCCGAAAGACTTCTAGTCTATTTGTTATCTTTTCCGGTTCTAGAAAAGGCCAGAAAGCTTCTGCCATTTCTTTGGCATCTTGGTTGAAATCTTTAATTCATCATGCCTATGTTGAGTCGGGTAAAACTCCGCCTCAAAGGATTACAGCTCATTCTACTAGGTCAGTTTCTACTTCCTGGGCGTTTAGGAATGAAGCTTCGATTGATCAGATTTGCAAAGCAGCAACTTGGTCCTCTTTGCATACTTTTACTAAATTCTACCATTTTGATGTATTTTCTTCTTCTGAAGCAGTTTTTGGTAGAAAAGTACTTCAGGCAGCGGTTTCAGTTTGAATCTTCTGCTTATGTTTTTTTCATTAAACTTTATTTTGGGTGTGGATTATTTTCAGCAGGAATTGGCTGTCTTTATTTTATCCCTCCCTCTCTAGTGACTCTTGCGTGGAAAGATCCACATCTTGGGTAATCATTATCCCATACGTCACTAGCTCATGGACTCTTGCTAATTACATGAAAGAAAACATAATTTATGTAAGAACTTACCTGATAAATTCATTTCTTTCATATTAGCAAGAGTCCATGAGGCCCGCCCTTTTTTGTGGTGGTTATGATTTTTTTGTATAAAGCACAATTATTCCAATTCCTTATTTTATATGCTTTCGCACTTTTTTCTTATCACCCCACTTCTTGGCTATTCGTTAAACTGAATTGTGGGTGTGGTGAGGGGTGTATTTATGGGCATTTTGAGGTTTGGGAAACTTTGCCCCTCCTGGTGGGAATGTGTGTCCCATACGTCACTAGCTCATGGACTCTTGCTAATATGAAAGAAATGAATTTATCAGGTAAGTTCTTACATAAATTATGTTTTTTTAAAGCTGATGGTGGTCTATATTACCTGAACAGAGCCAGATGCCAGTAAATTGCAGGGAACTCAGGCTCTAAGTCAGGCTTCTGGATGTATATGTGAGTATATCAGCTGCTTAGTGAACATAAACCTTCCCAGCACCTCTGCATCTGACAGGACCTTGAATACATCTTCTAGCTCTTCATTTTTTCTGTTATAAGCTCATGCTGATGAGAGAGCATATTTTGGACCAGTCTCACTTGATATGTGCATGCATGCATTTTAAAGTAAAATAGAATAATTTTTGCAATATACTTCCATCAGCAAAATGCTTCTAGTAAAAGTTAGTTTTTCTGCTGCGTACGCACGTCCTGTGAGGCCCATGCACCAGTTTTTAAACACTACACCCTCTCAGAGTTAGTGGTGGCTTGTATGACACAAATGATGTCTTCACAGAAGCAATAAACGCCATCCTCAGCTCTCTGAGCTTGAATACTGATGCACAGGCCCTCACAGGATATGTGCGTATGCTACAGAGAAACAGTAATAACTTTTACTAGAAGTATATTGCAAAAATGCTTCTATTTCAAATTGCAATGCGTTAATGCACATTTCAGTTTTGACCTTTCTATCCCTTTAAATACTTGATGGCATTCTGTCACTTTTAATTTCTATTAATTTCACTTGGCATCTGTTGACTACCTACATGTAGACAGGAGTTTGATAGTGTATTTGTCACAATTGAAAACCTCTTTATTGGGCTGGTCATTGAAATCAGCCATAAGAAGCTGCTGTTATTTAGGTACCGGCATATAGCGTACTGTCACTAAATAATATTTAGATTGTGATACAGCTGCAAAAATGTAGCTATTATTTTAATTTGTTTAATAGAAACTTTATTTTGGCGACTCGATTGACATCTAGCAACAGGATGCCCTAAATTGATTTGTATCCAGGAAATTCTACTAGGGGAAAAAAATAACATTTGTTAGTATTTAAGGTGTGTCAGTTAGCTGGCTTTGGGAAAACATCTGGTTATTTTTTTTATGCTTCACAAAATTTTTACTTATATTGGATGCATTAAGTCATGTTTCCAAGGGAGTCTGGACATCTGAGATCTAGGGAACAGATTTATTTCCTTGAGTGATGTCAGTTGTGTGGCCAGAGCTGTTTCCTTCTACATTTACTTTGTAACATGACCAAGCTAGGATAGAAGGTAAAAAACAATCATGCATTATCATTCATTTAGTTAAAGGGACACTGAACACATTTTTTTTTCTTTTGTGATTCAGAGCATGCAATTTTAAGCAACTTTCTAATTTACTCCTATTATCAATTTTACTTCGTTCTCTTGCTATCCTTATTTGAAAAATAAGGCATCTAAGCTTTTTTCTTGGTTCAGTGTATGGACAGCACTTTTTTATTGGTGGATGAATTTATCCACCAATCAGCAAGGACAACCCAGGTTGTTCACCAGAAATGGGCCGGCATATAAAAACCTACTTGCATTTTAAATAAAGATACCAAGAGAATGAAGAAAATTTGATAATAGGAGTAAATTAGAAAGTTGCTTAAAATTCCATGCTCTATCTGAATCACGTAAGAAAAAACTTGGGTTCAGTGTCCCTTTAAGTAAAACAGATTTAGCCTGATCTCACCGCACTAGCTCCAGAGTCAGATATACTGGATGACACGGGTCCAGAGGATAAAAACCTCACTTCAATTTCTCCATTCAGCTCTTTGCCTGCACTGAAACGTCTAAGCACAGTTGCTCTAGGAACTATACTTCACTGGTACGCTTCCGGATAGTGTACTATTCCCCCCACTAACCGAACAGATAGATGGCCCAAACAGATGTCTCTTCCAAGCTTCAACCTACCATGCGGTATATGCTGAGAGGAGACTTTGTCATTTTGCCTCTGTTATCCAGAGGCCATAAGAGGACTGGATTTAACGCTTGCTGTTATGCTTCTACTATTTCTTATTTATAACTAAGTTATCATGTTTGCACATAGGTTCCAGATAATGTTGTCTATGTTCTGATGTGCAGTTTAATCTCACTCTCAATACCGCCTCTTAATATGTTACATGAATCTGTTTAGACTGTTTGAATACCCTATACAGCACTTCAGAATGTGTTCTCTTTACAGTACTAGAAATGCTATCACTGTTTAACCTTGAGCCCCTTTGTCCATTTGTTTAGCATGTCTTAGATGATATCAGAGATGTGTCCAGTATATACCTGAATGTTATTAGTGTCGCCAACTTTAGTAACCTTTTTTTTTCTCACTTGTGACCATTTCAGTAATGTGTTCTGTCAATACATGATGCCGTTTAGAGCTACTAACATTATTAACCCTTCTTATGGAACGTAAGTAGAATAACGTCATCTCTGGGTCAAACAATTATTTATATGTCTGCTAATTCTCATGGTCTTTGTGTAGCGTGTATTCACAACTACCCATACCTACTGGTGGTGATTTATGCACCCCGCAGGATCGTTTATGGATTATAGTACAATGTAGTTGCATAGTGTTTTGCTAGCTAATTAACGCCTGAATCTCCTTCATCAACTACTTTTCAAAATGTTAACCACACTGGATAGTGATCCTCTATGTGTACTCTTTGAACCCACTTAACCTGAAGTTAATCTAATCATTTAGGAAGCTTTGACTATATTACCTGGTATAATATCCAACCAAATATTTATACGCTGCTAAGATATAGACAATTGTTGCAAGCATTTCAGAACTTCCTTCTCTAACGGGATTAGAAATGTTTATACTGTTTGTCTTTAAGCCCACATGTAAGGGTAAATAGCCTACCAGTGATTATACAAGGGATAGGTCCAGTTAATACCTGAGTAGGGTTGGTATCGCTTACTTTAATAACCCTAGTTAAGCAACATAGACGGAATCACTCCCTATACTGTGCTAACAAATATATACACACTTGCTATTATACTATGGATTTCTGTATGCTACATACTTTTAAACTGAAATATCTGTACACTACACAATTTTTTAGTTTGTATTGAAGGCACATTTAGAAGTTTTTGATGCGGTATCATAGACAATCAGGTAGACTAAGGTATGTTTTAACACTACAAGATTTGATGGTATCTATGTTTAGTTGCCTTACACTACATAAGCGACATAAATAGTATTTTGCCTCTCTTCCACTAGCTCATAGAACTAGTTAACTAGTTAGCATATACCATTACACAAGTGAATACAAGATACCCTGATAGAGCTTATTTATAGTCCGGCTTACCTTTATGGAAATCCGCAATTATGCTGATGTTTTATAGCTGTAAGACCGCACAAATTTCTAGTCCCCCTTTATTACTTCTGAGTTACATTCAGATACTGTATTTAGTCCCACCATTCTATCCTGCAGTTGTTTTACATATATAAAGCCCCTCTCTCACTAATGTTTGATAAACCCCTCCATCAGCTCACAATAACATTGGTATCCCTTACTATATTTTAACGCCCTCTCCCCCATAGAGCGGCTCTCGCCCACTGACTCTCCTAACTAGAAGTTATAATAACTTCCATCCACATAATCTTGTAGGTCCAATGGTCTCTTAATATTTTACACTTCCCCTTTTTTATGACTGGCCTTATATATAATTATCCAGATCAGTTGTCCAAAACCTGCGAGTCCTATATATTTTATATAGAAAATGAGGCCTCATAGTCATAGGAAACATACACCAAGCTCAGGCTACCAATCTAGTTATCTATACAGATGGATTTTATTTATGTCTTTCTTTATATCTAGGTTCTCAGAGATTGGTTACTGTGATATATGTAAACTGCGACTGTGATTTTTCTTTCTGTTTATGTATCTAACTGCATCAATAAAAAATGTATTCTCAAAAAAAAAACATTTATCTTCTTTAAATTCAATGGAGAATTTTTATGTTACCACCAGTTTCCAAATAAAAACTAGGCCTTATAGTGGCCATTGTGTAACCTTGATCGTTTCTACCTTGCATCTGCTTATATTTTCACATACATATATTTTTCTGTCAGTGCAAAATGCGCATTACGTATTGCGGAAAATCTCGCCATCTTTGATTTGGTGATTATAAAACCACAAGACATGCAGGGGTAACATGCTTAGGGAATATGACAACACCTGTGACACACCCAAGGAACACCCCTAATCAACCCACTCACCAAGTCTTCTACAATAGGAGAAAAAGTACACTTAGCATTTTGCACTTTTTGGTTTATTTGTATATTGAAACTACATTGTACATGAAATACAGTTTTTCCTGTGTACATTTAATACGGTTTTCCATGGGTAATTTTTTTTTTTTTAAGGTAACGTAAATTTATATTTTGATGTGAATTATTATGAACGTTAATGTGTACTATTATTACAATTTTTAATGCACACATTTACTTTTACATTGTGCTTTTTATTGAGCACCACACTGTAATGTGTATGGAACTTTTTTTACAGAATTTTACCTGAGCAGAGAGCTTTAGCTAATCAGGCCCTCAATGTCTGAGGGTAAGCTATATAATAAAGTCATTCATTTTCAGTTCTATTATTCAAAATGTTTTCTAATAATAGCTACCATTGTTTTAGCTGTACATGCAACCTGGGGAACATACAATCATGGATTCTGTACATTCACAGCGCGCTCAGTGTACTTGTGTTGCATATGTAGATTTCAGTCTTCACTATAATGTCCCATCAGAACTATTTTAAAGGCTGAAAACATTCTGTTTATTGCCAGCCAACCAGATAGCTTGTGCTTTATAGGCTCTGAGCAGACGGACAAACATTGCCACAAATCAACCCGATCGAGTACGATCGGGTTGATTGACAACCCCCTGCTGCGAATCTGCAGGGGGCGGCGTTGCTCTTGTGAGCTGCTGGTACAATGCTGAATACGGAGAGCGTATTGTTCTCCGCATTCAGCAAGGTCTGTCGGACCTGATCCGCACTGTCCGATCAGGTCCGACAGACCACTGTTAAATAGGCCCCATTGTGTGCACTACCCCATAAGCTTTATAGTTGCCACATTATTTGCTCATACTGTTTTGCTATAATGATCCATCAGAAAGATGCAAAGGAATTCCAGAAAATTATTTCTCTTTTTGTATTGCAAATATAGAAATGTTACCGATAACTTAGAATAAAAATAAATACACATATTTTAGAATCCTACATTTTCTTTATATTTTCTTTACTTTGTTCAACATCTTTCTAGCAAATGTAAGGCTATGAATTCTTGAAAGCAGTGGGAAAGTTACTGCAAATAAAAAATAGAAACATCATGATCTGGCTCTCCGTAGTATATCTCTTCATGGGAAAACTGACTCATTTTGCAAATTTTTATTTTTTAACTTAATATTCATGTTTGGTGGTTGAAAATCTGGCAACACAGATGCAAATTAAGAAAGGCCCAATTCTTATAAATTCACAGGCATGGTGAGAAATCATCAAGCATCATATTTTAATGTAAGTATTTCTGTTTCACATACAAAAAGATAGGGGGGAAACATAGGGCATGATAATAAAAGATTCTCCTGATTTGAGAGAAATTATAGTGCAGGCTTCACAGGGGCTGAACTCCATCAATTTTATAAAAAAAAGGGTGAAACCTGGGTGTCCCAGAGAGATGAGAAATGCCTCCCATAAAGGTCTCCGCTCAGATGAGATGATCTAAAATCATCCTCCAGCACTGCGAGATCTCTTACAGCAAATACTATACTTCTCAAAGGGGTGTTCCCTGCATTTCTCTATGTGAAGGAGACACAAGCCCAGTGCAATATAGCACTGCATGACTAGTGTGTTATTACACTAACTGTGAGGAAGCTGAGGGTGTGTGGAATGCAGGAACAGATATACAGCAAATAAAAAGTCTTGAAAGCTTTACTGTTTGAAGCAAAAGAAACGGTAGCTTAAAGGGACAGTCTACTCAAAATTAAACTTTCATGATTCAGATAGGGCATGACATTTTAAACAACTTTCCAATTGACTTTTATCATTAAATTTGCTTTGTTCCCTTGGTGGTATTTTTCAAAAGCTAAACCATGGTAAGCTCAAACTGATTTCAAAACCGTTGAAAACCATCTCTTAGCTTAGAGCATTTTGAAAGTTTTTCACTGTTAGTACTAGTTCATGAGTGTCATATAGTTATTTAGGAGTCTGCACTAATTGGCTAAACTGTATGTCTGTCAAAAGCACTGAGATAAGGGGGCAGTCTGCAGAGGCTTAGATACAAGGTAATCACAGAGGTAAAAAGTATATTAATATAACTGTTTTTTATGTAAAACTGGGGAAGGGATTATCTATCTTTTTAAACAATAACAATTCTGGTGAAGCCTGTCCCTTTAAGTAGAAGATCACAGAAAAGGCCTTATGCAAATCACTAAAGTCTTTAGCAGAGTCCAATAGACGCTGGTGTTTAAATTGAGCAACAAAAGGTGAGATGGCACAGAATACCTGATAGGAACAGCAGGCACAACAGGTTTAACAAAGACTCACTGGTATGGTCAACACATAATCCTCAGCAGGCACAGAATACCCAGCGGGTACTGTTGGTGAGACTGTCACAGGATACCAGATAGGTAAAGCTTCAGGAACAAGGTGAGCATACACCAGTATCAGCTTATTCTGCTTGACTTTCAGGATCCAGGTGAGCATACATGAGTGTAAGGTAAGTATGCTTGGTCTCAGGAACAAAGTGAGCATACACAGGTATCAGGTAAGTATGCGTTGGTCTCAGGAGCAAGAAACGTAAGGTAAGAGAGCAATAACAGCCCAGAGTGATGGGCTGGGTGAGTTTTTATAGGAACTCCCTCAGGGAACTCCAGGTGAGAGTTCCTATAATTGGGACATGGACCCTTTTTAATTTAGGCTGTGTGCACCTAGAGCTGCAGCTGCTAACAAAGAGAGGTTTCGGCGTCCTTCAACGTGGGATGCTGAGGAGAGCGCCACTTTCGGCGTTCACTGAGACTTGGTCCTCCCGTGCTTTGTATTTTATTTTACTTTACACTTCGGAGTGGGTCCTTTCAGTAGTATTACTTTTAAGCTTTGTACTTTATCTTTGTATCTTCTGATTATGTTTTACTTCAACAAATTAGAGTCATACTTGCACTTTGTGTTTGCTCCAAATCTGACAGCTTAAAAAAGTTGGGACAGGTGTTACCTGGGCTAAACAGGGGAGTTCCAAGAAAATGTCTGCAACGCTCTCACAATTCTTATGAAATGCTGTAAGCATTTTACACAAGCTCGTCTCCCTAAATTATCTCGCTAGCTGTTTGCTGGAGAAGTTTGCTCACAATTCAAAATGCACTTATTTAACTGACAGAAAAGTAATATATACTAAACTAAAGGTAAAATCAAGTTAAATTGTAGTGAAACATTTCTGTTTAGTCTGTAATTGCTACAAACTG
Organism: Bombina bombina; assembly: GCF_027579735.1. Lineage (NCBI taxonomy): Eukaryota > Metazoa > Chordata > Amphibia > Anura > Bombinatoridae > Bombina > Bombina bombina. The sequence goes on along the minus strand of NC_069499.1, from coordinate 295,501,301 downwards.
AGGCTTTATATCAGTCCCAGGTATTCTACTGTTACACCACTTTCTACATAAGGCATCTTTCATCTCTCTGGGACTTCCATGTTAATGTCATTTTTCTTATAAAATTCAAAGAGTTCAGACCCTGTGAAGTCTGCACTATAATGTATCTCTAAAACAAATCTTTGATCATCTGGCCTATAGAAAGTAATAAAGCTCTCTGAGAAACTGAAGCTGTCAGTTTGATTTTAAATAGAAGAAATACAAAGTTTAATGTAATTTGTAAAAGATACACATAAATATACAAAGTATGGCCCTAATTTATTAAAGTTACACAGAAACTGAAAATACAATCAGAACTTGTAAAATCACAATCCTAAATACACAATTTTATACAGAATATATATGCATTAAAATACAAAGTAGAAAATTTAAATGTAAAGAAACTTAATCTAAAGGCTAAAGTAATATAAAAAAACAAAGCACAAATTGTAAATGCAGCAGAACTGTCATGTCATGTAATGCAGTGCTTTATTGCACTGGGCTTGTCTCTCCTTCACATCCAGAAATGCAGGGAACTCCCCTTGGAGTAGTATAGCAAAATCTGCCTTTTTAGAATCTCATGAGGGATCTTGCAGTGTTAGAGGATTATTTTATATCATCTCATCTGAGCGGAGAGCTTTATATCATCAGACCCCTAATGAGCTACATGGTTCCATATCCTTTAGAACATTTCTTGAGGGATCTCAGTGATAACAAGGCTTCTTATAAAACCTTAGCAGACTAATAAACTTTACATAATTATCTTAAATTACCTATTGTTCATATTTAATATGGCTTTTCTGGGAAGAAACCCCCTTAAAGAAACCAGTTAAGGAATACAGGGTGGACAACTTTTTTTCTGCATACTTTATCACTATATTGTGAATAAGAGACATATACTTTGATCCCTATATATGTCTGCTTAAATAGAGACAATGAGGCCTATTTATTAAAGGTCTGTCGGACCTGATCCAACAGTGCAGATCAGGTCTGACAGACCTCGCTTAATGCGAAGAGCAATACGCAATGCTGCCCCCTGCAGATTCGCAGCCAATTGGCCGCCAGGGGGTGTCAATCCGATAGTACTCGATCGGGTTGAATTGTGGCGATCGCTGTCCGCCTCCTCAGAGCAGGCAGACAGGTTATGGAGCTGCGGTCTTTAGACCGCTGCTCCATAACTTGTGTTTCTGGCGAGTCTGAAGGCTCGCCAGAAACACGGGGCGTCAAGCTCCATACGGAGCTAGATAGATATGCCCCCATATATCTCTTGGGAACACTTAATAACAGAGACACTGTTTATATTTATTTTTTGCAACACACTACAAATTGAATCTTATATGAGATATACGGTGTTCCGGAAACACGATTTTATAAAAACTTTTTCCTACTACTGTGCTAGTACCTATATTGAGAACCAATTGATATCTCAAATAGATACACACATTCTGTCTTATAATAAGACGCACTAGGTGTATGTCACAGACTTATCTGTATCTTTTTGTACTTTTTGAGATTATTAATAGTGTATACTAACAAGTTATACACTTTTTAGAATTTTTTTAAAGTTGTGACCAACACTACTTCTTATTTTTATTTTTTAGAATCATTTGTACTGTATTATATTTCATATGTTTTGGGCAAATAAACTCTTTAGAACCTAAGTATTTTGATTGATTCTAACTGCATATAGATCAGGATAGACATCCTACTTATACCATAATTCTTGTACCCTCAGCTTTAATTAGCACCACTCATTATATATTTTTTTGTTTTGTTTATTCAATACCTAAACCATGTAGAGAGATCACAGTATATTTTATGAGTGGCTAAGAGGATCCGACTAGGCCCAGATATTCCGTGTTTTCTCTTTAAGGAACAAATAGTAGATACTTGATATCACCTGTATTATTTTGCAATCCAATGAGAGATCCAGTTTAATTTTTGGTGGTAACTTCTCCAAAAGACATTAACATACTTCTTGACTGGAAATAGAGTGGTAAACCATTGCAAGCTCCCTGCAAGGCTATCAATAAGTATGAAAACATTTTGTTTCTTCTTCAAATTGCAGTATGGATTAGCATTTTCACACTATGAAAATGAGTGCCAACATTGTTTATGTTTCTTTGCCATCATAAAACCAAATTCAGTGCACGTGCTGGCATATAAATAATGAAAACACCTTACATATATATAATATTATTACAGTTACATAATGATGAAGCCATTGGTTGATCTGATCAAAGTCTGGATTATAATAATTTAAAAGGACATGAAACCCAAATTTTTTCTTTCATGATTTAGAAAGAGCATACAATTATAAACAACTTTCTAATTTACTTCTATTATCTATTTTGCTTAATTCTCTTGATATTCTTTGTTGAAAAGCATATCTAGATATGCTTAGTAGCTGCTGATTGGAAGCTGCACATAGATGGCTCCTGTGATTGGCTCACCCATGTGCATTGCTTTTTCTTCATTAAAGTATATCTAAAGAATAAAGCAAATTAGGTAATAGAAGTAAATTGGAATGTTGTTTAAAATTATATTCTCTACCTGAATCATAAAAGAAAATGTTTGGGTATAGTGTCCCTTTAATGAATAATGAAATGTCATATTTAATCCCTTAACTTCTGAGCCATTTCCACCCCTGTGCTGAGCTGTTTTGCATTATTTACATGCTGCTCACATTTCAAGTCCCAAGTATTGAAAGGCGTGCGGACAGCTTCTCAACTTGAGAAGCTGTCCTGTTCCTTCCCTGCATACGGGCCGTGGATCTGTTCTTCCGCTGGCCCGTATGCATCATTAGACACTCTGATGAGTGTGTAGTTCAAGCCTATTCACTCGTGCGATAGAATGGCCTGCCAATCACAGAGAGTGAGCATGCTCTCTGTGATTTCTCTTTGCCACCTCATAGGTAGGGACAAGTGTAAGAAGCAGCGGTCCAAATCTGACCGCTGCTTCTTACATTGCGGGAAGAAGTAAATCCGCAGTAAATACATTGTAAGGATAACGACCACGTGTCAGTATGCACGCTTAAAGGGCTAAAGAATAAATACATCTTTTTTTATTTTTAGCAAGAGCTACAGCAGCTGAATGAGTTACGAAAATTAGGTAAAGTTTGTTGCTAGGGTGGGCCTTTTTCAGAAACAATGCAGATTTTTCTTTTTTTTTAACGTTTTGGAGAAAATAATATTTTAAAATAACAGATCACTGAATTTTCTGGTGCATGCATTGAAAGGAAAAAAAAATGCTTACCCGATAAATTGATTTCATGATGGAGACAGTCCACAAGTCATCACATGTGAGAAATTCCCCTCCTGGCCACAAGGAGGAGGCAAAGGACACCACAAAACACAAAACTTTAAATCGCTCCCACCTCCCATGGTCCTTAGTCTTACATAATGCAGATGTGGAAAACAGAAAAACAGGAAAGATAAAGAGAGGCAAATGAAGTGCAAAACAAGTGCTGCCGCCACATGATCAAAGAGAAAAAGAATAAGCATAAATTTTGTTTTTTTAGATGGTGAGAGTCCACGAGTCATCACGTGTGAGAATCTATACCCAAGCAGAGAAGACCATGAGGTCACCATTGAAGTGGGGACACCCACATTCAAGGCAGATCATTACTAATTAGGCACTACAGCCCTTAGAACCTTCCTGCCAAGAACAGCCTCAGAAGAGACATACACAGCAAAGTGATAAAACCGAAAAAGTGTGCAAAGAATACCAAGTAGCTGCCTTGCAAATCTGCAAAAATGTAACACTCCTGCTCTCTATTATGTGAGTTAAACTGAAATGAAAGATACAGCAGTTAAAAAGCAGATATGTTTTTGTTTTTTTGGGTTTTTTTTTACCTTTTTTTTTTTTTTTAAATATTTTTTTTATTGAGGTTATTATCAACTTATACAGTATATGCAAAAATGCCAAAACGTAGACAATACAAGCATTAGGATACACATCACAGTAATAATATAGTGTATAGTCAGGTAAATACAAAATCTGAATGAAATGGGCAGAGACATCTGCAACCTCATTTTTATAATTATGACAACCTCCTCTGAAATCAAATGGTCACTCTCGGACCTTGGCAAAATATATATACTCAATCGAGGTGGTAGAGTGGAACTATAGCCGCTTTTGGGCTTGGTAGGGTAGAAAACAGTAACTATATATATCAACAAAGTATAAAATAAATTGCCACCATCATGGATAACATTTTGTACTTCTGTGAAATTGTGAATTACATTCAACATGAGATCAGCACCATCCAAAATAAGAATGCAAATGAACAAACCCCATGTGTACAATTAATATAGAAATAATAGGAATGGTATAACAGATCTTATATTGATCTGTCCATACCACTACAATACAGATAATGAGTTAGTTACACTTCATAGTCTACCAATACTTGGAGTTGATGTGATCACTGAAATGAAGTATTGTTGATGAATGGGTTAGGTGATTAATATGTAAAAAAAAAAAAAAGACATAAATGTTTCTATAGGATTCATTTTCCTTTGCTTATGAAATAAGCTCAATGGTGTCAGGAAGGGGGTAGAGTGGGAACATATAGGGGAAGGTGGGGCACGCTCAGTAAGAATATTGGTGATGTCAGGAGGAAAAAAAAGGGTGTGGGGGGGTGAGAGGGGGGCGGATCTGAAACATAAGATTTGAAGACTGTTGGCACAAAGTAGGTGTATCATTCCAAAGATAACTAAGAACTATGGATTAAAGCATAACTCTATACTAAAACACTATGAGTAAGGGATTTAATTTGTATCTCCCCTCAGGGATTATTGTCCACACTGGACACAGACGGAAAAAGGATATTGGGTATGACCCACCCTGATTCACAGCGTGGGAAAGGGTGAAGGGAGATACTTTTCCTATTATTCCTAGCTTAGTAAGGTTTATAGTCATACATAGTATAGAAAAGGACATTGTATACAAAATATCAGAATGTAGTTACATATATATGGTCAGGCTTATAGGGGAGCATAATTTAAAACAATCAGACACATAACACAAAATATTATATGAAATTCCCAATTATTCCCTTTTTAACTATATCTACAGTTTGCTACAAATGAGGTCACTCAAGGACCCTGACAACTTATAAAACAGTTATTAGAGGGTAAAGAACATATATATAAAGTAGTCAGGGTAAGGTAGTTATGTATATGGATAGGAGCAAAGTTTCATTCTTATTGGGCATAACATAATCAAGTACATGAAGTAAGATGATAATAAGAAGACTATGGGGGGTAGTTATCAAGCCGTCTACTTTACCTTCCTTCGCCGGTTCAATACGCCCGCCTAAGCTCGCCTCACATCGCCGCCGCGGACCTGAATACGTTCGCCTAAGTTATCAATAAAGCTGTCAAAAAGCCGCGCACCAAGTACGGGGCGATGAGCAGCGGACTGTGAGAGTTATCACTCATCCGATCTCGCTGCTCTTCGGCTTTTTTACAGCTTTATTGCTAGCTTGTCACTAAACACCCACACTAAACTACACTGTTCTACCCCCTATACCGGCGCCCCCGGAGCCCCCCGCAACTCAATAAAGTTATTAACCCCTAAACCGCCGCTCCTAGACCCCGCCGCAACTCTTATAAATGTATTAACCCCTAAACCGCCGCTCCCGGACCCCGCCGCCACCTACATTATACCTAGTAACCCCTATCCCGCCCCCCCATACCGCCGCCCTCTATAATAAAGTTATTAACCCCTATCCTGCTGATCCCGGACCTCGCCGCAACTAAACAAATAGTTTAACCCCTAAACCGCCGATCCCGGACCCCGCCGCAACCTATATTAAACTTATTAACCCCTAATCTGCCCCCCCCTACACCGTCGCCACCTATAATAAATTTATTAACCCCTATCCTGCCCCCCCTACACCGCCGCCACTGTAATAAAATGATTAACCCCTAAACCTAAGTCTAACACTAACCCTAACACCCCCCTAACTTAAATATTAATTAAATAAATCTAAATAACATTTCTCTTATTAACTAAATTAATCCTATTTAAAACTAAATACTTACCTTTAAAATAAGCCCTAATATAGCTACAATATAAATAATAATTATATTGTAGCTATCTTAGGATTTATTTTTATTTTACAGGCAACTTTCAATTTATTTTAACTAGGTACAATAGCTATTAAATAGTTATTAACTATTTAATAGCTACCTATTAAAATAAAGAGAAATTAACCTGTAAAATAAAAACTAACCTAAGTTACAATTACACCTAACACTACACTATACTTTAATAAATTATTTCTATTTAAAACTAAATACTTGTAAAATAAACCCTAAGATAGCTACAATATAATTAATAATTACATTGTAGCTATTTTAGGATTTATATTTATTTTACAGGTAACTTTGTATTTATTTTAGCTAGTTAGAATAGTTATTAAATAGTTATTAACTATTTAATAACTACCTAGCTAAAAGAAATACCAAATTACCTGTAAAATAAATCCTAACCTAAGTTACAATTAAACCTAACACTACACTATCATTAAATTAATTAAATAAATTACCTACAAATAACTACAATTAAATACAATTAAATAAACTAACTAAATTACAAAAAATAAAAAAGCTAAGTTACAAAAAATAAAAAAAATAAGTTACAAACATTTAAAAAATATTACAACAATTTTAAGCTACTTACACCTAATCTAAGCCCCCTAATAAAATACCAAACCCCCCCAAAATAAAAAAATTCCCTACCCTATTCTACATTAAAAAGTTCAAAGCTCTTTTACCTTACCAGCCCTTAAAAGGGCCTTTTGCGGGGCATGCCCCAAAGAATTCTGCTCTTTTGCCTGTAAAAGAAAAATACAACCCCCCCAACATTAAAACCCACCACCCACATACCCCTAATCTAACCCAAACCCCCCTTAAAAAAACCTAACACTACCCCCCTGAAGATCATCCTACCTTGAGTCGTCTTCACTCAGCCGAGCCACCGAGGGAACCGAAGAGGAGATCCGGAGCAGCAGAAGTCATCATCCAAGGGGCGCTGAAGAAATCTTCCATCCGATGAAGTCATCTTCCAAGCGGCGCTGAAGAAATCTTCCATCCGATGAAGTCATCTTCCAAGCGGCGTCTTCTATCTTCATCCATCTGGAGCGGAGCCATCTTCAGACGAGCCGACGCAGAGCCATCCTCTTCTTCCCGACGACTACCGATGAATGGATATTCCTTTAAGAGATGTCATCCAAGATGGCGTCCCTTCAATTCCGATTGGCTGATAGGATTCTATCAGCCAATCGGAATTAAGGTAGGAAAAATCTGATTGGCTGATTGAATCAGCCAATCAGATTGAAGTTCAATCCGATTGGCTGATCCAATCAGCCAATCAGATTGAGCTTGCATTCTATTGGCTGTTCCGATCAGCCAATTTATTTTATTTTACAGGTAATTTTGTATTTCTTTTAGCTAGGTAGTTATTAAATAGTTAATAACTATTTAATAGCTATTGTACCTAGTTAAAATAAATACCAAGTTACCTGTAAAATAAATATAAATCCTAAAATAGCTACAATGTAATTATTAATTACATTGCAGCTATCTTAGGGTTTATTTTACAGGTAAGTATTTAGTTTTAAATAGGAATAATTTATTTACGTATAGTGTAGTGTTAGGTGTAATTGTAACTTAGGTTAGTTTTTATTTTACAGGTAAATTTCTCTTTATTTTAGCTAGGTAGCTATTAAATAGTTAATAACTATTTAATAGCTATTGTACCTAGTTAAAATAAATTGAAAGTTGCCTGTAAAATAAAAATAAATCCTAAGATAGCTACAATATAATTATTATTTATATTGTAGCTATATTAGGGTTTATTTTAAAGGTAAGTATTTAGTTTTAAATAGGATTAATTTATTTAATAAGATAAATATTATTTAGATTTATTTAATTAATATTTAAGTTAGGGGGGTGTTAGGGTTAGACTTAGGTTTAGGGGTTAATAATTTTATTACAGTGGCGGCGGTGTAGTGGGGGGCAGGATAGGGGTTAATAAATGTATTATAGGTGGCGACGGTATAGGGGGGGCAGGATAGGGGTTAATAGGTATCATGTAGGTGGCGGGGGGGTCTGGGAGCGGCGGTTTAGGGGTTAATACATATATTATAGTTGCGGTGGGGACCGGGAGCGGCGGTTTAGGGTTTAACATATTTATTATAGCTTGCGGTGGGCTCCGGGAGCGGCGGTTTAGGGGTTAACATATATATTATAGTTGCGGCGGGCTCCGGGAGCGGCGGTTTAGGGGTTAATCAGTTTATTATAGTGGCGGCGGGGTCCGGGAGCGGCGGTTTAGGGGTTAATCAGTTTATTATAGTGGCGGTGGGCTCCAGGAGCGGCGGTTTAGGGGGTAATAACTTTATTTAGTTGCGGCGGTGTAGGCGGGACAGATTAGGGGTGTTTAGACTCAGGGTACATGTTAGGGTGTTAGGTGTAGACATCTCCCATAGAAATCAATGGGATGTCGGGCAGCAGCGAACATGAACTTTCGCTATGGTCAGACTCCCATTGATTCCTATGGGATCCGCCGCCTCCAGGGTGGCGGTTTGAAAACCAGGTACGCTGGGCCGGAAAAGTGCCGAGCGTACCTGCTAGTTTTTTGATAACTAGCAAAAGTAGTCAGATTGTGCCGTAAGAATCGATCTGTGTCGGACTGAGTCCGGCGGATCGAAGCTTACGTCACTAAATTCTACTTTTGCCGGTATCTAGGGCTTAATAACTTAGGCGAATCAGCCTCGCCACAAATACGCTGCGGAATTCCAACGTATTTGAGGTTGACGGCTTGATAACTACCCCCCTATATCTCAGGATGCCACTATGATCCCAACAGTACGGTTGAATATCGTCACTACTAGTCGCTACAAACCAGTCAATTATTAACATCGATTCAATAACAGCTCTTATTACTTGGGTATGGGCCCTATACCCAAATAACATGTCGCTTACAGTCTAGTAAGCGACAAACAAAATTTTTCTAATAGACTGGTAATGGCTAAAGCAATGTAACCTAGGGCTGGATTACTGGCAGCCAACAGTTTATATTCATTGAACAGTAAAGGGCAGTAACTAAAACAGAACAGCCATAGTATTAAACTGTAGGGCTGATTATATAGCCTTTCCATCTGCTACATATGGATAGGAGGAATCAAATTCCAATAAAGTAAAGTGGCAGGAATAGCCTCATTATGTAAAGAATACAATAAAATATTGAACCAGCAGGTGGAGCTACTGTTAATCAGCTTGCTTGTTCCATTTCACATAATTGTATAAGTATATATAGCTGCTTAGCCCTCTTAACTGACTAGAGTGAGAATTAGTCAGATGTCCATCTATATATTTACTAGTGTCCTATGTGTAAACACTGAATGACTTAGATAAATTGAGCTACATAACCTTAGTGGAATTCTTCCTAATTAGATATTCACATGCACACATATTAGAGAAAAATATATATTAACATATCGAGCATTTATCTCCTGTATGTATCTGATATCAAGAATTAAGAAACTATAGACCTAGACTAATCTTACCACCAGATACAGACGGTAAATGTAGGATAGGGAGTATGGGAAATGAGGGAACAGAGAAGGGAGCCAAACCATTAACCAAAGGCAAACACATATATATAGCGTAGTGAGCTAGCATATTAGTTACTGCATAATCAGCAGTATTACCTGTTGGCTCCGCCAATCGAAATATAGGAGGCTTAAAAAAACAGTAACTAGACATACTAGAAGGCACAACTGTGCTGTTGGGACAAACAGATTAAGTCAGTAAGAGTCCTTTTAAAGCTTAACAGCATGGCTTGGTGCGTCTCTAATTGTATAGACGCAGGCTATATTGAACATTATATGGAACAACCAACACAGCAGAAACATAACTCTCCGGGTCACAGGCCGAGGTGGGCAGCGTCTCTCACATGCTGCGGATCACTTGCATCGGGGTCATGTACATTTACCCAATGCCGGTCCTGTACCGCTGCAATACTAGGTCACCTAAGTTTTGAAGGAAAGAGAAACTGTGATTGACATCCTCGTTGCTAGTAGGATTATAGGACAGGTGCAAATGTTGGAAACATAGCCGTCTAGCGCCTTGGGAATAAGCCCTCTGGACTGAAGTCCCGTTAAGTCTCCCCACCGCCACTGTCTTAGGGGCAAAGTCACCTTTTTTATATACTGCAGCTGTGGCGGTTGGGGACATAGAGAAAACAATTTCCTCATCCGCCGCCTCGTTGTCTCTGTCCCATTGAGACGACTTCACTTTGCCGCTTGGAGGTGATATGTCGGGAGGTTCTGCGATGTGCGGCGGGGTGAGCTTCAGCCTGTAGTCACGTCTGGGCTGCTCGTTTTCCCGTAGTAGATGCACTGCCAGTACAGTAGGGATCTCTGTAATCTTGTTACCATCCGTGGAGACCCAATTGTCAGCATCGCTCTGTTCCAGTGGGGCAGTAGCATCTAGTTGTGATCCGGCGCCATCTTGAAGTGCATGCTGTATGTCCATGTTCTCGCACTGCTGCGGGAAAAGGGTGCGTAGCCCAGACAAATGGTCTCTCACCAAATCACATAGTCTGTCTTCAAGTGTTCCCAATATCTTTAGGAGACGATGCAGTAAGAAGGTCTCTTCAACAAGATTAGCGTCTTCATTTGCTGCTGCCTGTTGAGTCATTGAAGCAGCTACCCGGGTAGAACAGATCTGTTTTTTTAAGTGCACTGCTTCTATCACAGGATGCAACAATATGCAAGCTACAAGATAGCGGTGCCCAGTATAAAATGCAGAGCTTTACCAGCTGCATTCTATAATGTGTTAAAATGGGATAATGACTTTAAAGAGAGCAGCACGTAAAGGAGGGAAAACAATAGTTTGGTGAGTAGAAACAGTCCTAGTGTAGTTTAATGTCCTTTTAAAGGGATATTAAACAGTAAGTACATGCTAGACATAATTATTTATTCCATCATAATATTATGTAGCGGTATATTTATCATTATATTAGTTGCTTAAATATTGATGATGTAAGTTTAGTCTCTATATTGTACTCTAATTTATATAAAGTAATGGGCGTGCCCATGTTTGAAATAGTTTTCTATTTATCTCTGTCTTCTGTGGTGAACAATTAGGGAAATATATATAAACCAGGCAATAATGTAGAGTTTGTGTGGAATCCCACACAACCATGTTTTTGTTGGTTTTATTGCTTGTTTTATATCTGTTCCTAATTGTTTGCAGCAGGACAGTAAGATAAGCTTAAAAGTTAAGTTTAGACATGACGAAATCCATTACTTTATAAAAATTCAGTGGAATGTAAAAAAACAATTTTCAGAGTTAAATTACAGGAAAATGGGACAAAATAAATAATGATACTTTTTTAACTACAGCACATAATTAGACAGTTTCTATTACAATCTCATAATGTTAATATACCTTTAGTAAGGTCTGTAATAATATATCTCTTCAGGCCACACTCAACATTTCTAAGTGCTCAGTTAGCAAGAAAACAAGTAAGTTGTTTATATTTTGTTTTAACACAATTTACTTTTTATGTTTAATTTGATTTTACATATTTGTTTTTACTAAAGGAGAACATATCCCTTTAAGAGTACTGTGTTGGAAAGAGTTAGATACAGGTATCAGGACAAAATCTAATCTCTAGATCAGCAAATTAGAAAAAATTGCCATGGGACATCAAAAAAAATGAGAAAACAAAGATTTTCATACAATTATTACTAATCGAACATTAAGCTTAAAATTAGCGCAGTTTAAAATGTTTAATTATGCATAGTGAAGCCCCTTTATGCATTATTTTGCCTAATTTTCATTTCATTTAAGTTTAAAATCCATATTTTTTCCTATGCTTCCAGATAGGTTGGGCCTGGTGTATTCTCTAGAATTACATGCTACATAGTGATTGTTTCATATGTGCAGAACCACATTTATAGCTTATCACAAATTGGCCACATTAAAAGAAATAAGATACTAGATATATGTATTTGGCGGTTTCATTCACTGCCAAATGTGGAAGGTAGCTTCTCGCAGTATTTGACTCTTTTTGGAGCCGGATTTTTCATTGTGAAAGTGCAACACACTAAGATTTGGATTTCCTGCTGCCCCTCACGGACGAGGCCCAAAGAAGGCATAAACAATCATCTGAGGTTGTTCTGTTCCTTGCTCAGAGAAGGATTGCCTGATATTTTGTGGCTGGACTGAACTTATTTGGATCAGACTGATATACTTCAGGAAAGTTCTCCTCTGTGAAAAGCACAATTGGGCTAAAAGAGGCTGTTTCTGGGTGGTAACTCGCCATAGAGCAAACTACTGAGCTGTTGTTCAATCCTGGTAGAGCGCTTCTCTCTTTGGGGCCTATCTATCAAACAGCAGTTAGGAAGCAGCGGTCACAAAGACCGCTGCTCCATAAAATGTCCGCCTGCTCTGAGCAGGCAGACAGACATTGCCGGAATTCAATCTGATCGAGTACGATCGAGTTGATTGACACCTCCCTACTGGTGGCCGATTGGCCGCGAGTCTACAGGGGGTGGCATTGCACCAGCAGCTCTTGTGAGCTGCTGGTACAATGCTGAATACGGAGAGCGTATTGCTCTTCGTATTCAGCGAGGTCTGGCGGACCTGATCCGCACTGTCGGATCAGGTCCGCCAGACTTTGTTAAATAGATGCCTTGGTATGCATTTATGTTATGACCCTGTGGAGGTCTCCCCAAGAGCGATGGGGGAAACCAGGTGTGGACTCCTTGCCCAGTGTGCTTAGAGTAATATGGCTGCACCTCACTGACGAGGCCCATAGAAGCCCGAAATGATCATCTGTGGTTGTCATGTTCCTTGTTCAGAGGAGAATTACATGGTATTTTGGGGCTGGACTGACCTTACTCAGCGGGATCAGACTGTTTTACTTCAGAAAAGTTTTCCTCTGTGAAAAGCAAAACTGGGCTAAAAGAGGCTGCTCCTAGGTGGTAGCTCGCCATAGAACAAGCTACTGAGCTGTTGTTCATTCCTGGTAGAGCGTTTCTCTTTCTGTATGTACAAGATCTGTATTTGCCTTCTTCCCCATTGGCATACTAATGCACATGTCTAGTTACAGGGATACGACCTGTTTGTGTGTTATTACCCTAGCTTAATAAATACATACTTAACTTTAGTGAGATCATTTTTGCACTATAGCTATATGCAAGCGATTGTGCAATTATGAAATGCACTAACATGTTACAGCATTTTCTTTTTACACTTTTATACCCTCTAAAGGGAATGAGATTTTTATATAAATGAAACAAATTTTAAATATATTTTCATTATTTATTTTGATACCTTTTCATGCCATTTAGCTTTGAAAATAGAGCAATTTATAATTCTGAGAATTTGAAATGCCCCCTGCTGAATCTGCCTCATATCTGTCACCTATTGGCTTTATCATATAACAACTGCAAAATAATTTCTTTTTTTTTTAATAACGTTATGACAGTGGTTAGCCTTGTTGTCTGTGGAATAAAGCCCAGATTGGCTCTTAAATAATAAGGAAAATGGTTGGTGGAGTTTGGCTATTGAAAATTATTGCAGTAGAAAGGATGTTAATTTGTTTTTTAAAACGTTAAGATTTGGCTAATATGTTATTTTATAGCATCACAACAGAAATGTCGTTAATTACAAGGTATTTACTGTCCCTTTAATTTAAATTATACTATATTTTGTAAACATTTTCAAACAATCACTAGAGGGCAGCCAGAACTCACTTGTAGATTTTAAACAGTTACGTTTGCTTTAATGAAAAGAAATGTAAAAAATTCAGTGCAGTCACCGAATATTTGGGGAAACAAATTTCCCTGAATATTCGGAAAGTAAATTTTGTCCGTAACTAATTTTTCTGGGCTGCACATTTCTATTACAGACACCATAGACCTAACCTAACAATTAACCATATTATCAAAAAATATAAAAATGCCTATGATAATGAATTTAAATATTATCATAGTTTGTGACCGTGGGAATGATGTAATCAACACACAATGCTGAACTTGTGGCATTAGATACAAAGTTAAACTGCTAAAGATAACTTGAGATCACTTATAAAATAAAGCAGATGTAAAAACTGCAAAATCCAAACACCAGCCATTAATGAAAAACTATAGATATTGGTGTCTTGCAACAACAGTTTCAAAAAGATTGAGGAGAGAAGTGATGCTAAAATACAGATGAATTAGGTAGCCAGAAACAGACAGAATCAAGTGCTTCTATAAACCAAATTAAATTCACCCTAATAAAGGGTAGAGCTGTACATTCTTTTTCAGACTAATGCACATTCGAATTGTCACAAAAATGGGATTTTCGTTCTGCTTTAACTAAATTAATACATATAAATGGGAAAGAAGCTCCTATAGCAGCACTCGCTTATAGAGAGTATGGAGTGGTAGGGACCCCTATTATGTAAAATATAACTTATAATAACAATAAAAAAAATAATAAAATTCCGTAGGACCGCCGTCTACAATATACAATCTCTGTGTGAAATTTGTTCCACATATGTTTGTTAATTTAATAGGTCAGTTACTCAGGGACCCCTATTGGGGTCTCTACCCCTTTCATAGGTTTGTACAGTGTCCCCTCCAATAAATAATAATAAATATATTCGTATATACAGTATTGGGGGTTCCTATTTTTATCCCAGTATTTAATTACCAATTATATTACCATTTTCTGGTTGTTATTTGTAGGTGTCGATCTGTGCCTACGGATTTTTATTATTTTTTTGATCATTATTATAAGTTATATTTTACAAGATAGGGGTCCCGACCACTCCATACTCTCTATAAGCGAGTGCTGCTATAGGTGCTTCTTTCCCATTTATATTTACTCATTACTTTTGGCACTCAGCACCCTCCACATACTTTCTTTGTGGATTTATATAGGATACCTGTGTTACACACACTCTCCTCTTTCCCTTAACTAAATAAATAACCAAAGAATACACTAACGAAAATAAAAGAAAACGAAAAACTATTTGCAAACAATAGTCAGTATTAACTCGTTTACTTTACTTTTTTTTTTTAAGAGTTACTTACCTTAACATGATCTCCATGCTATAAAACATTTATATTACTTTCAACAAAAACATATGCAAATGTTTTCTGAAAATTCAGTTTTTATTTTATCCTAAACAAAAACCGAAAAGTGCAGCCAGCAAATATTCGGGGAAACAAAAATGCACATCTTAGATCAGTAGTGTGGATAAAAAAAGGAAGCTAGGCTGAGGAGATGGACATTTATATTGTAGTAGTAATTGTGCTGCAAATAACAAACAAGGTATTGCTTACCATTTGGTCAGTTTATAAACAGTATGAGAATGCTATGTAGATAAAAAGATACAACATCATTAAAGGGATATTCTGGTCAAAATTGAAATGAGCATTGATTAATTATATCTTTGAATTGAAACATATGTACAATATACAGTACATGTATTGGCAAAAATGCTTCTAATAAAAGTTATCATTGTTTTAGTGTTAACATTTTTCTGTGCATGTGAAGCATAACTAGATATTATCAGTGCAACTGCATTTGACATACTGCAGCTGCTCAGAGTGCCAGTGGGGCTTGTATCATGTTGGCAATTAACATATTGAGTCATTACAAGACGATACAAGCACCTTAGGCTCTCTGAGTGCTGTGTTGAGTCAGCTATACATTTTACTAGAAGCGTTTTTGCTAATACGTGTAAATTGCAATAATACTTCTATTCAAATCTGAAATGAATTCATTTGCTTTCTGAGGCCTAGATTTAGAGTTCGGCGGTAGCCGTCAAAACCAGCGTTAGAGGCTCCTAACGCTGGTTTTGGGCGCCCGCTGGTATTTGGAGTCAGTGATTAAAGGGTCTAACGCTCACTTTACAGCCGCGACTTTTCCATACCGCAGATCCCCCTACGCCATTTGCGTAGCCTATCTTTTCAATGGGATCTTTCTAACGCCGGTATTTAGAGTCGTTTCTGCAGTGAGCGTTAGAGCTCTAACGACAAGATTCCAGCCGCCTGAAAATAGCAGGAGTTAAGAGCTTTCTGGCTAACGCCGGTTTCTAAAGCTCTTAACTACTGTACCCTAAAGTACACTAACACCCATAAACTACCTATGTACCCCTAAACCGAGCTCCCCCCACATCGCCGCCACTCGATTAAAATTTTTAACCCCTAATCTGCCGACCGCCACCTACGTTATACTTATGTACCCCTAATCTGCTGCCCCTAACCCCGCCGACCCCTATATTATATTTCTTAACCCCTAACTTGCCCCCCACAACGTCGCCGCAAGCTACTTAAAATAATTAACCCCTAATCTTCCGACCGCAAATCGCCGCCACCTACGTTATCCCTATGTACCCCTAATCTGCTACCCCTAACACCGCCGACCCCTATATTATATTTATTAACCCCTAATCTGCCCCCCTCAACGTCGCCGACACCTGCCTACACTTATTAACCCCTAATCTGCCGAGCGGACCTGAGCGCTACTATAATAAAGTTATTAACCCCTAATCCGCCTCACTAACCCTATCATAAATAGTATTAACCCCTAATCTGCCCTCCCTAACATCGCCGACACCTAACTTCAATTATTAACCCCTAATCTGCCGACCGGAGCTCACCGCTATTCTAATAAATGTGTTAACCCCTAAAGCTAAGTCTAACCCTAACACTAACACCCCCCTAAGTTAAATATAATTTTTATCTAACGAAATAAATTAACTCTTATTAAATAAATGATTCCTATTTAAAGCTAAATACTTACCTGTAAAATACATCCTAATATAGCTACAATATAAATTATAATTATATTATAGCTATTTTAGGATTAATATTTATTTTACAGGTAACTTTGTAATTATTTTAACCAGGTTCAATAGCTATTAAATAGTTAAGAACTATTTAATAGTTACCTAGTTAAAATAATAACAAAATTACCTGTAAAATAAGTCCTAACCTAAGATATAATTAAACCTAACACTACCCTATCAATAAAATAATTAAATAAACTACCTACAATTACCTACAATTAACCTAACACTACACTATCAATAAATTAATTAAACACAATTCCTACAAATAAATACAATTAAATAAACTAGCTAAAGTACAAAAAATAAAAAAGATCTAAGTTACAGAAAATAAAAAAATATTTACAAACATAATAAAAATATTACAACAATTTTAAACTAATTACACCTACTCTAAGCCCCCTAATAAAATAACAAAGCCCCCCAAAATAAAAAATTCCCTACCCTATTCTAAATTAAAAAAGTTACAAGCTCTTTTACCTTACCAGCCCTGAACAGGGCCCTTTGCGGGGCATGCCCCAAGAATTTCAGCTCTTTTGCCTGTAAAAGAATAAATACAATACCCCCCCCCCAACATTACAACCCACCACCCACATACCCCTAATCTAACCCAAACCCCCCTTAAATAAACCTAACACTAAGCCCCTGAAGATCTTCCTACCTTGTCTTCACCATACCAGGTTCACCGATCCGTCCTGAAGAGCTCCTCCGATGTCCTGATCCAAGCCCAAGCGGGGGCTGAAGAGGTCCATGATCCGGTCAAAGTCTTCATCCAAGCGGGGCAGAAGAGGATCTTCCATCCGATTGAAGTCATCATCCAGGCGGCATCTTCGATCTTCTTCCATCCGGAGCGAAGCGGCAGGATCCTGAAGACATCCAGCGCGGAACATCCATCCGGACCGACGACTGAACGACGAATGACTGTTCCTTTAAGGGACGTCATCCAAGATGGCGTCCCTCGAATTCCGATTGGCTGATAGGATTCTATCAGCCAATCGGAATTAAGGTAGGAATTTTCTGATTGGCTGATGGAATCAGCCAATCAGAATCAAGTTCAATCCGATTGGCCGATCCAATCAGCCAATCAGATTGAGCTCGCATTCTATTGGCTGTTCCGATCAGCCAATAGAATGCGAGCTCAATCTAATTGGCTGATTGGATCGGCCAATCGGATTGAACTAGATTCTGATTGGCTGATTCCATCAGCCAATCAGAAAATTCCTACCTTAATTCCGATTGGCTGATAGAATAGTAGATAGTTAGGACTTATTTTACAGGTAATTTTGTTATTATTTTAACTAGGTAACTATTAAATAGTTCTTAACTATTTAATAGCTATTGTACCTGGTTAAAATAATTACAAAGTTACCTGTAAAATAAATATTAATCCTAAAATAGCTATAATATAATTATAATTTATATTTTAGCTATATTAGGATGTATTTTACAGGTAAGTATTTAGCTTTAAATAGGAATAATTTATTTAATAAGAGTTAATTTATTTCGTTAGATAAAAATTATATTTAACTTAGGGGGGTGTTAGTGTTAGGGTTAGACTTAGCTTTAGGGGTTAATACATTTATTAGAATAGCGGTGAGCTCCGATCGGAAGATTAGGGGTTAATAATTGAAGTTAGGTGTCGGCGATGTTAGGGAGGGCAGATTAGGGGTTAATACTATTTATGATAGGGTTAGTGAGACGGATTAGGGGTTAATAACTTTATTATAGTAGCGCTCAGGTCCGCTCGGCAGATTAGGGGTTAATAAGTGTAGGCAGGTGTCGGCGACGTTGTGGGGGGCAGATTAGGGGTTAATAAATATAATATAGGGGTCGGCGATGTTAGGGCAGCAGATTAGGGGTACATAGGGATAACGTAGGTTGCGGCGGTTTACGGAGCGGCAGATTAGGGGTTAAAAGTGTAATGCAGGGGTCAGCGATAGCGGGAGTGGCAGATTAGGGGTTAATAAGTTTAAGGTTAGGGGTGTTTAGACTCGGGGTACATGTTAGAGTGTTAGGTGCAGACGTAGGAAGTGTTTCCCCATAGGAAACAATGGGGCTGCGTTAGGAGCTGAACGCTGCTTTTTTGCAGGTGTTAGGTTTTTTTTCAGCTCAAACAGCCCCATTGTTTCCTATGGGAGAATCGTGCACGAGCACGTTTTTGATGCCGGCCGCGTCCGTAAGCAACTCTGGTATCGAGAGTTGCATTTGCGGTAAAAATGCCCTACGCTCCTTTTTTGGAGCCTAACGCAGCATTTGTTTTAACTCTCGATACCAGAGTTAAATTTATGGTGCGGCCAGAAAAAAGCCCGCGGAGCGTTAACAGCCCTTTTACCGCCGAACTCTAAATCTAGGCCTAATTTTGTCTTGGATGTTCCTTTAAAGTGAAGGTAAAGTTTTGGCATCCATCAATCGTATTTAGAATCCTTTTACTAAGTTAAATGCAGTCGCTAGCTTTTTAAAAAAAAAACATTATTAATTTATGTAATTTTATACTAATATTTTTCTTACGGTTCCCTTCCAAATCTCCTCCCATTCACCATTTCCTGGTTTCTGATACTGTGACGTATATGTTATATTTATTTTGCTTGATATGTTAAATTATTTAGAATACACCATTTTTGTTTACCTTCCCTTTAAGTCTTTTCAGGGGTCCAGTGTATAAGTAAATGTACTGATAACCAAAACCCACTCTACTGTATTAACCATTATACAAATATTATTTTCACTTTGATAATCATCTGTTTACAGGCAAGCAGGAATAGGGTTGAACCCTTGTTTCACTGACACAAGGGTGAGCCTTTCTTAAAGGGACAGTAACACATAATTAAAATTATATATATATGTATATATATAAAATAAACTAACAGGTCGGCTGGATGGAGTTTTGAGCTTACTAAAACAATAGTAACGCAGAATGCTAGTGAGGGGCTGACGGGCTAGTGGAGTATATCTAGAGCCTGAGGAAAGTCCCTTCTCCCACCTTGCAATGACCTAGTCTAGGAAGAAACACCCTGTCCCCAATAATACAACCTATTTGCATATCTAGTCAGGCTAATACTAAGGCCTCGTCTAAACAAGGGAGAGCTAACCCTGATAGATAGATCCACCACTAGCATGAAATCGTTTTCCACTACATAGAACAATCTCCCTTAAAAGACATTAAACACATTTCATTGTTGCATAAAATCTTAAGGGAAACTGACTTCCTCCAAGAGAGGCTGAATACTGAAGTATAGGAATTGGACACACGCATTTGTTGTATTCTTTGCACAACAAATGACAAATATGTTCGCAGGTTGTTTTGTTTGTTTCTGGAGCCAGATTTCTTCTCGTTTAAGGGCAACACACAAAGATCTGGATGCACAGATCTTTGCATGTTGCACTTTCACAAGTAGAAATCCGGCGGCAGCTCCCAAAAAAGCTGAATTCTGCTACCAGCAGACATATTTGGCATTTGTTATGCAAAGAATAGAACAAAGGCGTGTCTAATAGGAATATTTACATTTCTTCCAAATTAGCAACTGCAATTCCATCAGGCCTTTAAGGTTTCCACTCACTGTAAACAATAATTTACTTGTTAATACTAATACATAAAGGGAGAGTATACTGTGAAATGTTTTCATCCCAATTATTCATTTTACCTGCTGGAGTATATTAAAATTTTTTTAATAAATAGCTCATTTACCTTTATTTTATAATGTGAAATAGCTTATTTTCCTGTTGAAACCTCCACCTATGCTAACATTTTCAGTACAGAAGTGCTGGCTACAGATAAGCTATGTAAACAAGAGACAGAAGAAATAAGCCTCCCAGTAAAGAGTGAGGGAGAGCCCAACCCTAAGCCCTTTTTAAAGGGCGTTACCAAATTAGCTTTAAAGGGACAGTCTAGTATAAATTAAACTTTCATTATTCAGATAGGACTTGTAATTTTAATCAACTTTCCAATTTACTTTTATCATCAAATTTGCTTTTTTCTCTTGGTATTCTTAGTTTAAACTAAGCATAGGTAGGCTCATATGCTAATTTCTAAGCCTTTGAGGGCTGCCTCTTATCACATGCTTTTTAAATCTCTTTTCAACACAAAGAGACAGAAAGTACACATGGGCCATATAGATAACACTGTGTTCAGGCACAAACGGTTATTTAAGATTTAGCACAACACAATGCTAAATGCAAGACAATAGATAATAAACAGTCACAGTCATGTGATCAGGGGGCTGGAAGAAGGTTCTTAGATACAAGGTAATCACAGAGGTAAAAAGTATATTAATATAACAGTGTTGGGGGAATGGGTAATAAAGGGATTATCTATCTTTTAAAACAATAACAATTCTATGGTAGACTGTCCCTTTAAAATACAATGAACTCATCTACTGCTTGCCTGAGTACACTGTCCCTTTAATTCTGCCCCTAAAGTGGTCTTTGTAAAAGAAATGGTGATTGCAACTAAAACCATATACAAATACCACCATGGATTAATATACAACCTTAAAAGGACACGAAATATGATGCTCTGTTTTATAAATTTCATTTAAAAACAAATGGCACAATTCCATTCAATTACTATTTGGAAACCAATACCCAAGCCAGAGAGGACACAGAATGGACAGGGAGGGAAAAGTAAAGGCAGGCGAACCTACACTGAAGGCACCACAACTTGAAGCACCTTTCTCCCAAAAGAACCCTTAGCTGAGATAAAAACATAAAATTTGTAAAATTCTGTTTACAAGTATTTCCATTAACCTTATATTGGCATTTGAATTAGTTTATTTAGCCTGTGGTATCCCCATCTATTCTAAAACTGTTTGGCCTTGAGGCCAAGATGTGTTAACACAGCCAGTAGAAGAAATTACACTCCCAGTTGGTTATAGAAAAGATAAGGTAATAAAATGTTAATTGTCCATTGTTCTCTCCAAGTATTGGTGATTGATTTATGGACAGATATAAGATAAAGAAGCAGGCATATGTACACAATGTGATAAAGTAATGAGATCTAATTATACCTACAAGCTCAACCCATTTTATTAGGTTGTGGCTTCAAAACACAAAATCAGCTAATTCATATACACAAATAAGCCTTAAAAAGCAAATCTCATACATTTTATTCTCTGCAGCTGGTAAAAAAAAGTAATTGGAAAGACATAAAGGGAAAAACAATTTGATAGTATACTGTCCCTTTAAGCTTTGCTGGGGTGTCTTTGCCTCTTCTTGGTGGCCAGAAGTTGAATTTCCCAACAGTAATTGAATGGAATTCATGCCTTTGGAAAGAAAACTGCCTTTAAAGGGACAATATAAAAGTCAAAATTAAACCTTCATGAATTAGATAAAGCATGTAATTCTACACAACTTTCCAATTCACTTTCATTATCAAAATGTGCACAGCGTTTTTATATCCACACTTTCTGAGGCACCAGCTCCTACTGAACATGTGCAAGAACTCACAGTATATAAGTGTATGCATTTTGTGATGGCTTAAACACGATGAAGGGGGTTGGAAAATTGAACTTTAAAATTTGTCCGAAAAAAAATCCATTACTCATTTGATATTCAAACAACATGCTTTTGCATTTTCTTTTTATTATGCATCTGTTGATTTTGCAGTTCTACTGTATTTAAAACAATCCCTAGACCTTATAATACTGATGAATCATCTGACTAGAGCTTTAGAGAAATCAGGTCCAAAGATAACGTTAACACAAGACAAGAATATGACCACAAAGACTTGACTGACATTTAAATCATAGGTTGAGAAATGTATTTCATATTTAGGAGCTAGCAAGTATCATAAGAAGACCAAAACACATTACGGGGTTGATTCCCATCAATTGGCCGATTTTATTTTTGTGGATTTACAAGAAAAAAAAGGGCACTTTTTGTTTTAACCCAATCAATAGTGCACGTTGTCAAGCTGCTTTTTGCAGTCAATAAAACATTTTCAGATTAATACTTTACACATCTAGTGACTGGGATTGAAAAAGGAACTGCGTCTTCAGGATCAGGATTTCACTATTTGCTGCTCCATCTTGATTGCAAACAAGATGACTATTTTTTAAAATAAAAAAATTGGAGGTGCAAAAAAATAAATGCTGTAATATACATAACCTCATGTCACAATCCAGTACCAGAAATTTCATAAAGACAAAACCTGTTTAGTGTGTTTTTTACAATTTTGCCTTAATTTTTGCAGCTACTTTGCCCTTCGGTAATATTGGCACCCTTGGTAAATATGAAGCAAATAGGGTTGTGAAAAATTGTCTTTATTAAACCTTTTGATCACAAAAAAACACAAAAATATTCTGCTCTCATGGATATCAAACAATTGCAAACATAACGCAGGTTTATCCAAAAAAAAGAAATCTTTGTTAAATATATGTGGCACAATTATTGGCACCCTTTTAGTCAATGCAATGCTGCCTCCCTTTGCCAAGATACCAGCTCTGAGTCTTCTCTTATGTCTGATGAGGTTGGAGAATATATGGCAAGGGATCTGAGACTTTTCCTCCATACAGAATCTCTCCAGATCCTTCAAATTTCAAGGTTGATGCTGGAGGACTCTACAATTCAGTTAACCAACATTATTTTTTTTATGGGGTTCAAGTCAGGTGTCAGAGTATATGAATATTATGATGAATATTACATATGTGTACATATATATATATATATATATGTATATTTTATACACTGTATATGTTAGATGAGAACTCAGGATTAATTAAACATGAGTTTGTTGAACACAGCTTCTAATACACGTCTATCAGGATTGACGATCAGTAGAGCCTTTTTGAAACACAAACATTTCTTTTCTAAAGGAAATAGCTCAGTGACCCTATTCATTTGACTATATATGCAGATTTTATAACCTCAGAACATTTGGTGAGGTGAGAAAAGAATGTGTTCAAGGACCCCTTTGGAATTTGACACGTGTGATACAACAGTTCTATCTCACTGAATCTCTATTTGAAGACTTACTGCAAAAACCCCTCTTGGGGGAAGGTGACACAAATAAAATCAAATACACATCTGCACTGCTGGCTAAACAGGACACAGGCCCATATATATGGATTTCCTCCAAGAGAAATGCCGATCCGTCTGAAGAAATGTGAGAACTGCAAACATTTTTCAAGGGGAACTGATAATTAGCACAAATTTGTTTTGAATGACTCAGGCTATGTGGCTGATAATACCAGATGTGGTGATTAAAATAACACAGAGAAAACAAAGACAGATGCTGAGGTATGACTCTGGAAGTTCACGTAAGCAGACAGCAAATAAACATTTTTTTTTCTCTCTCTGTTTAAATACATGCCCCAGAATGTATTAAATATAGAAATTTGGGAAATTGTCTAATTCTATATTATTATTACATGGGTATTTGCTAAGCTTGGGAGGTAACTGTTTTAATCAGTCAAAAATGTGTAATAAATTCTGTTTTGTTTATATTTTTCAGACAGATAATCTCAAATCTACATAGAAGTGAATGTGCATGTATGTGTGTATATATATATATATATATATGTGTGTATATATATATATGTGTATATATATTTATATGTTTTGAAAACATAAAAGATCTTACTTAGCCTCTGTGTGTTTAAAAACATGAATAGATGTTTATGGACCTGAAGAGAAGTGATTATTAACATTTATTTTCTTATTTCAGATCTACATAGACAGGATTCACTTGGAATACAGTACAATACTGAATTAAAAATAAGCTATTATTCACATATAAATGCCAGGATACCGATAAAATTGTAATGCATTTTAAGCTACTAATTAGCAGTATTAAATTGCCTTGATATAATAAAATGTTAATAATATAACATATTTGGTATCAGAATAATCAAAAAAAAAAATAACCTAATATTAACCATCTGTAATTGGGGTTATATATGATTAATGCAGAGAGTGTAATCTGATTAAATAACCATTTTATAAAAAAAAAGTAACTTGCTTAAAAATGTCAGAAATGCTGTATTGTATTGCTATGTTGTACTGTATGCTGCCACCTGGTGTTATGTTGCGAGAACTACAGCCAGAAGGTTCTTTCTGGCTGTTAAAAATGAAATTTCCAAGGGCCAATCCGATTTAGACTTCCCAGATAACCAATGGGAAGGTCAGCTCCCGTAGTGCCACCCACATGATGTCATCAATGATTATATAATGGGAGTGTTGAATGCACAAGAGAGAGTTGTCTGTAACTTGTTGAAAATTAGTGATCTGATTTTGGCTGCGATATACCTGAAAAAAAAAAAAGTTCACTTCAGCAAGGAGCTTAAAACTTATCCTTGATTTGTGCAAAAACCTTCTTTCAAATGAGATGACCTAAAGACCGCTACGAATTGGTTCAAAATTGGTGAAGTATATTGTATTTTAAATTGGTAGTTATAAGCCTAGGTATTGTTCAAATCTGTGTCTGAATTGGCTAAGTAACTCATCTATACAAGTTCTGATATTGTCGGTTAATTTTGTATTAGGATAAATTGCAGTTAAATAGCAGAATATATATTTTATCCTATTGTTTTATAAACACTGTTTAGAATTGTATTGCTTGGATGTTAAAGGTTTTTAGTCCCATTGTGTTAAATAAATAAGGCTGAATTGTGAAGGTATATTGTTCTGGGTTTTGTAAGAAGAATAGCATATCTTAAGAGTTGGTTCTAACGCATATAAACTTTTATTTAGTTTCCTTTTATTGCAAATATAGTTCAATATGTTTATGGATATTAACTAAATAAAAGAATTCAGATATTTATATTAATTGTATGGTCTAGTAGGTGCATGGTTGATAAGGGTTTCTATTTCTTTGTATTGTGTTTATAACCCTGCCATAAACTTATATATATTATTTGGATAGCACTGCTAAGATTTTCATAAATATACTGACATAATAATTGGAGGCATTGCATGAGATTTAATAATATCCATCATAATTGATATAATATATTTGTAAGTAAATAGAAATTATTATAAAAGAGAAAAAAAAAAAAAAAAAAATTCATATTTCGATATTAATATTTTGAAGATATAATTTTTTTTTTGAAAGGTTGAAATATTGATTTTCATATTTCGAGATTGACATTAATATCTTGAAATATTATTAAAGATTAATTTTGAAAAATTAATAAAAATATTAATTTTTCATATTTCAAAATTAATCAAAAATATTAATTTTTCATATTTTCAAAGTTAATCAAAAAATATTAATTTTTCATATTTCGGAATATTAATTTTTCATATTTCAAAATTAATAATATTTTTTTTTTTTTTGAAATATAAAATTTTTCTCTCTTTTTATTGGCAAAAATTGTATTAGCATTTTAGTTAAATAAATACTAAACCAATACAATAATGTCTGTAGCCAGAAGTGACTCATTTAATTCTATACATAGCAATGAAATTGGTCCCATAACCATACCTATTACTAAAGGTCAGGTCCTTAAGAAAGATATCTTAAGTTACCTTAAAGGGAAGTTTAATATTGCGGGTGAATTAAATGACTTTATGGATATGCTTGAAACTAGGGCTAAAAATATTACCGTTAATAATAATATGTGGAATGAAGAGAATGAATTCTTCCAGGAATTATTAATGATTAATCAATGCGAAGCTCCCAAAAAGCGAGACGAACTAATACTAAAATCCTGGCCCCTTTTAATATGCATAATTGACGAAATGTCGTTTTGTGTCACAGACAAACGATTGCAAATACAGGAGCTAGAAAATAGTATTCGTTCCTCGCGCAGACGCGAAGAGGGTTTAAAAATAGCCAAAAATAAAATGGATGAATTTGCCCAAAACCTAGCCACCTTAGATAAGCACAATATGGACTTAATCGCGCAGATACAAGATTTAAATAAACAGCTTGCGCAAAGCCAGAGAGAATTAAGCGATTTAAAAAGGTCATATCGCCATAATGAAAACCCCTATATTAGCAATGAGAATAATACAGATAATGCTAACTCCTTTAGCGAACGCGTCAGGGACGAGGTACGAAAATATATAGAACAACATAGACAAATGACCCCTAACGGGTCAGAAGTAGATTTCCCAAATAGACAATCCCCTCAGGATGTAAATCCAGAGGACAGCTGTAGCGCAGCTGATGCGGGGGAGGGAAACTCTAACAGAGAGTCCCAAAATAAGTCTGATAAAGTCTATGATTCCCATAAAATAATCACCTTCGTACAACGCGCAGTACCTATATTCTCCAATAAGGGAACAACATCTGTAATTGATCATTTACAGGCTTTTGAAAATGCGTTAGCTATAATGAATGTTACAAGTGAGAAATTGAAAATTGAATTTCTACCTTGGGTATTTGACAGTAGGCATCACAAATTCTTTGTTTCACTAAAGGATATGAATATTCATTCCTGGAATGGGGTAAAACAACAATGCAGAAAAGAATTCGGGCAATATCGCACTAAAACTGCCGCGAAAATAGCGGTATATGGTTTAAAGTGTCGTGCGAATCAGAGTCCAGTCGAATTCCTTTCTGTATTGAAAAATGCGTACAGTATGGCTGAAGATAATCCCAGATTTGATGGCTCAGAATTTGTAAATTTATTTTTTGAAGCATTGCCTACACCCATCAAAATTAACTTAGCTAGAGATTTTGATGAGGACTGCTCATTGGAATGGCTGATCAAAGAGAGTACAAAATTATACTCTATTCAGCAGTCCAGTGAGCAGGGGGTTAAAAAGGAATCAAAACCCAAAATTGTAGCAGAAACTAGGGTGTCACCTAAACCCCTCAATTTGGAGTCTAACAAGAGAACTTATGCAGAGGTGGCCAGTCAAAACAGGCCATCTCCACAGAGGTTTAATTCTGCCCCTCCCCCTACACAGGTTGAGGCGCAGGGAGACTATAACCAAAGTGGGGGACATAATCAGGTGAATAATTACTCACAAAGAGAATACTCACCAAATAATTGGTATCCGCGCAAGGGTAGATACAATAGACGGCGAAGATATTCTCAGGGTAACCAGACACCCCAGGTATATAATGCTCCCCAAAGTACTAATGCTGAACAAGCTGAACCCCAGGGGCAACCACGCCAGAATAGAAATAGTGGCCCTGATTCTGAGGGAACCCAATGGTCCAGGAATCAGTACAATGGGGCACCAAGAGATAGGCCCAGGGGTAGAGGTAACTTGTACAATCAGGTAGATATGCTGTTTACCCAATTAAATCGGTTGAGCGAACAAATCGCTAATATGAGTCAAAAATCTACGGCTCAGCAACCGAACAATACTTTTTTAGGGGTACAGCCAGTGGTCAGCAATGGACCACAGGCACAGTCATAAATACTGCAGTATCACCTGAAGGGGAGGGTAGAGATATACAAACTGTAATAATAAATATCAATGATACTAATCATGTTATCTCCCCACAGACCGGAAACGGACAAATTAGCTGTGACAATGAGCGACATCAGCCGGGAAAAATTAACCAAACTTTTCCTCTGCAGTGTTCTCTTAACATTATTTCCACAGATGCAGTACACAAGAACCCAGCTGACCTTGTCATAGGGGAAACAGGTAGGTATGAAATTTCCTCTGCATCGAATGACACAGCGGATCCAGGTAAAACGTGGCGAAGCCCACAGATGTACAAGAATGCAAATTTTATGTGTGAAATGATAGAAACTACAGGAAGATATTATGTACTAGTTGAGCTGCAAGATTCAGTCTCCAACCCTATCAGGGGATTAATTGACACTGGGTCACAGGCAACTATCTTATCCCACAGGTACTACACACAGCTAAATGAGCTAACACCCCACAAACCCAAAATAAGAGAATTTGACGGTTCTCTAATAGGTGTTGGGGGTGACTCCCTAAAAGTCTACGGTACTGCCTGGTTAAAATTTAAATTGGGGAACAGGATCATAAGACACCCTGTCATTATAGTGGATCTGCCAACTGATCGTTTAATTATTGGTAGTGATCTCCTGAAACGATTAAGCACCATAATTGATTGCATAAATAATGTAATTTGGTCGCAAGTTAAACGGCCTATCAATTATGAAAAATCTGGTACATCTCGCGCCCGACATAGCTGTCACGTGGTGGAAGAGAAACCAGATGCTGTGGAGATTCATTTCAGGAATAACCCTATACCTGAAATCACTATTCTACAAATAGATGATCAGACTCCTTTTAGTGGCTCTGATGGTAATACTTTTGAAATTTCGCCTGGAAAGATAGCGAATATTTCCCTAGATGGCGATGTATTAACCATATCACTCCACAAGGGGGATCATAAAATCCCTAAGGGGGGAGGCCACGCTCAATACCTCACAGGGATTGAGAGAGTTAAAGAGGATCTATTTATCCCTATACAAGTGCATGACCTTGGTAAAACAAAGTATGCTAAAATAAACTTAAAACAGGAAGCTAGCTATATAAGCGAAGGTTTATTAACGCAAATAGCTGAACCTAAAGTGATTAAATATCTTTCTCCCCAAGACCACAGTGTCAACGGCCTGGATGACAGGTCTGAAAGCTATAACATCACAGCTAAGTGCTTATTATCTATCTCTATCGGTAATAAGTCAGTGAAGCACCTGTTTTTAGTTTTAAATACTCCCCATAATCAAATATACATTGGCAATGATATCTTACATAGATATGCCATACAAATAGATTTGATTAATTCTTGCCTCTGGAGCAGGTTAAAGGGGGACCCTGAAGTATTTCAGGATGAAAATGCAGCCCTGAAATCAAACCAGCAATTGCCATATGCTGTGAATATGCAGGTATCTAGCGATGTTATAATTCCTGCTGGGGCTGATAAATTTCTGTTACCCTTACAGGTAAAGAGAGGTCAGAAATTAAAAACTTCTGAAACACTGATTTGCCTCTCCCATAGAATACAAAATCTGGGTGTCACAGTAACCTACACTCCTATGGTGAATATTGGAACTGTTCCAATACATATTATTGTGCATAACATGACCCCACAGGATATAACATTATCCAAGGGAACTACCATAGGATATGCACTGGAATCAAGTTATTACACTTTTGGATTCCAGAATAATGTAATTGGGCTAATACCTGAAGGATACTTAACTGAAGAACAATTAATAGAACAATCCTTTGCATCTATGCCAGAGGGTCTATTTAATATTCAGTCCATTTATCCCTTCAGCTCAGAGGAAGGCATCTGTAAAATTGAAGAAGCCTCTCTAGTGTTTGATCAGCCAATCAAACAGCAAGATTACCCCAATACCCAGAGTCATGGGAGCAATGTAAATTATAATCAAGGGGATCTCACCTCTAGACTGGAAGAAGCCTATGAAATAGGACAGCCTGAAATCTTTCCAGGATTTCAGCAAATAGTCGAAGAGCAAATATCCTTAGCTAATGGCTGTTCCAGCGATGATGAACGCCAACAGCTGCGAGAACTACTGATGGAGTACAAGGATATTTTTGCTAAGGATTCTTATGACTG
Source organism: Bombina bombina (assembly GCF_027579735.1). Classification (NCBI taxonomy): domain Eukaryota; kingdom Metazoa; phylum Chordata; class Amphibia; order Anura; family Bombinatoridae; genus Bombina; species Bombina bombina. The sequence continues at coordinate 295,470,952 of NC_069499.1, read as the reverse complement.
TGGTACTACAGACTTGCACATTGCAAGAATACAAACAGATCCCGATGCACCACCTGTATTTGTCAAACAATACAGACTTCCCTTAGCCTCATATGATTCTCTTGCAGAGATCATAAGGAATTTTGAAGAAAGAGGTATTATCAGACAGGTGCACAGCTCTTATAATAATCCTATTCTAGGTGTCCTTAAGCCCAATGGACAATGGCGTTTGTGTGCTGACTTAAGACAGCTAAACAAACGAGTATACATGTCTGGCTGGCCTGTACCATACATTGACCAGTGCCTAGCACAAATGCAGGGATCCAAAATATTCACTGCCATTGATTGTGCACAGGGATATTGGACCATAAAGGTACATGAAGAGGACCAATATAAGCTAGCATTCTCCTTCCAAAAGGTTCAGTATGCATTCCAGAGACTTCCATTTGGATACATAAATTCTGGACATGAATTTGCTGTATTCATGCATAAGGCTATGCCTGACGCACTGGAAAGGGGGACCTTATCTTATGTGGATGATGTTTTAATCAAAAGCACAGACTTTGAAAAACATATTGCAGAGCTTAAACACGTCCTCAGCCAACTTAAAAGGGCAGGTGTCAAATTATCCCTGCAAAAAGCTCAATGGTGCCGCACTCGTGTAAACTTCTTGGGACATGAAGTTACCTCTGACGGATTAAATCCCCAAAAGAAAAAGGTGGAAGCTATAGTGAATTCTAAAAACCCAACTAACTTAAAGGAATTGAGATCATTCCTGGGTATGACAAATTATTCTCGCAAATTCATTGATAATTATGCGGAATTAACTAAACCACTACTACTTCTTCTGAAGAAAGATGTGAAATGGCACTGGAGTGAGTCTCAAGAGACAGCCATCAGAGAGCTGAAGAGAAAACTCACTCAAGCACCTTGCTTAGCGTACCCTGAAGGTGGTAAACCTTTCTACTTAGAAACAGGGTACACAGATGCAAGCATGAGTGCTGTGTTATACCAAAAGCATGATAATTTGAACAAAGCCATTGCTTATGCGAGCAAAAATCTATCCCCAGTAGAAATAAAGTTTAACGATTGCGAAAAAGCCCTCTTATCTACTGTATGGGCTCTACAAAATTTCCGCAGCTATATACAGGGCGAGAAAATTATTGTAGAAACGGCCCACCAGCCTTTGCTATATTTGCAAAGTGAGAGAATAAGAGATGGGAATTTGTCTAATAGCCGCATAACAGCGTGGACTCTTTCCTTACAAGGCTGACCCTTAGAAATTCGCTACAAGCAGAATAAAAAGAATCCAGTCGCACAAGGGCTTGCTGAGCTCCACGACTGTACTGCTAGAGATCCTGGGGAAGAATTATCAGAAGATGATTTTCTGGAAGAACAATTGCTTTCCCCATATAAAATGTACAATGAGGACCATTGTCAAACATTACCTTGGGTATATGTTGATGGTTGTTCTTACCATGCCACTATTGATAATGAGCGCAGATTAGTCGCTGGCATTGGTATAACTGGGGCAAACGGATTCTCAAATATATCTGTAGGTTTCAACATTGGACCAAGATCCAGTCAAGTTGCAGAACTAACTGCTGTTTTCAAAACCATTGAAATGGCTATTGAACATGGTATTCATGAATTTGTGATCATAACTGACTCAAATTATGTGCGTGACAGTTTTGTTGAATACCTGCCAACTTGGAAAAGAAATGGCATGCAGAAAAGCAATAACAAACCAGTCAAGCATGGCAAATTGTTCTGCGAGATTGATAATCTGGTAGTATCCAATGATTTAACCATACACTGGAAAAAGACCAAGGGTCATTCCAGAGTTTTAGGTCCTGATAAGGAAGGCAATGACCTTGCGGATTCATTAGCCAAACAAGGAGCCATAACTGGAGAACTCCTTAATATTGACCACTTAATGGGTGCAATTCAGATAGAAGCCATTACCAGAAACCAGGCAAAACAACAGAGTGAGCCTAACTTGGTACAATGGAGTCAGGATTCTCCTAATGAGGACCTGATCACTAGTCAAAAAGAAGACCCCATTGTAGGCATCTTCTATAAACACATAGAAGATCCTGAAAGCAACCCCATCTCAAAAGATGATTGTATTGGCAAAGAAGATCTGAGAATCTTAATAAAATCTAAATCACAATTCAAATTACAGGATGGTTTGTTAATTAGAACCTCCAAAACTGGCATCCAACAGTGGGTAGTACCCACCAAGTTCAGAGGTCTAATGCTTCAACATGCCCATGATGCTCCCACATCTGGTCATCGCGGTGCCAAACTCACGTACGAAATATTGCGTGACTACGCTTTTTGGCCACACATGTTGAAAGATGTTCAAACCTACTGTCAAGGGTGTTTAATCTGTCCACAGTTCCAACCCACTGCACCAACGCATAGAGCGCCATTGCAGAAAAGGGGGATGGTAATGCCATGGTCAGATATACAAATTGATTTTATTGGTCCGGTAACAAGGTCATCAAGAGGTAACAAGTACATGTTAACAGTGACATGCCTGTTCACTAAATGGGTAGAGTGCATTAGTGCACCTAACAATAGTGCTGAAACATGTGCAGCATTGCTCATCAACCATGTATTTTCCAGATTTGGTTTGCCCCAAAGAATCGAATCAGATCGGGGGACCCACTTCACTAGCGAAGTGATGACAAAAATGTGGAAAATACTAGGGGTTAAAAGAAAGCTCCATATTGCTTATAGAGCTGCCTCAAGTGGTGGTGTAGAGCGTTACAACCAATCCATTGTTAAAATCCTCAAAAAGTTTGTGAGTGAAACAGGTAAAGACTGGGATATAAAACTACCTCTAGTCTTAATGGCATTAAGAGCAACTCCAAGTAGTGCTACCAAGATGTCACCTTTTGAGCTGATGACTGGTAGAAGAATGGTTCTACCTCAGCATCTGCTGTACCGTACATCAGACCAAAATTTGATAAACGCTGCCAATACACATCAATATGTGGAAAACTTAAGAAAGCACCTGCAATATGCCTTTGCATTTGCTCAAAGGAATTTAGAAAGAGCCGCAACTGCCACTAAAACCTATTATGATCTCAAAACATCCAAAAAGGAATATGAAATAAATGATAAAGTTTATCTTTATAACTTTGGAAGAGATCAGGTTAGGGAGAAGAAATTTCTTCCCTCATGGAAAGGTCCTTTTGTCATTACTGACAAAATATCTCCAGTGGCCTATAAAATACGGATCCCCAAAAATGAAGGTTTCATAGATAAATGGGTACATATAAATCAACTGCGGGCATGTCATCCCAGGTCCCAACTACAAGTCATAGAGGGAGAATGAAGTGTCATATCCCCAAATGCATTAAAGACATACTGTAATTTAAAGATGCCTAACTGATAAACATGAAAGCTCAAAATAACAAACTTTCTTCATAAGAGACTGTCTATGAGGTATACGGTTGATCCTCATCAAATACCACTGACTTTAAGCCAATTCAAATACATGTGTCCTACATCTATTTGAAGTTGGAAGGGGGATTTATGTCAGAGTATATGAATATTATGATGAATATTACATATGTGTACATATATATATATATATATATGTATATTTTATACACTGTATATGTTAGATGAGAACTCAGGATTAATTAAACATGAGTTTGTTGAACACAGCTTCTAATACACGTCTATCAGGATTGACGATCAGTAGAGCCTTTTTGAAACACAAACATTTCTTTTCTAAAGGAAATAGCTCAGTGACCCTATTCATTTGACTATATATGCAGATTTTATAACCTCAGAACATTTGGTGAGGTGAGAAAAGAATGTGTTCAAGGACCCCTTTGGAATTTGACACGTGTGATACAACAGTTCTATCTCACTGAATCTCTATTTGAAGACTTACTGCAAAAACCCCTCTTGGGGGAAGGTGACACAAATAAAATCAAATACACATCTGCACTGCTGGCTAAACAGGACACAGGCCCATATATATGGATTTCCTCCAAGAGAAATGCCGATCCGTCTGAAGAAATGTGAGAACTGCAAACATTTTTCAAGGGGAACTGATAATTAGCACAAATTTGTTTTGAATGACTCAGGCTATGTGGCTGATAATACCAGATGTGGTGATTAAAATAACACAGAGAAAACAAAGACAGATGCTGAGGTATGACTCTGGAAGTTCACGTAAGCAGACAGCAAATAAACATTTTTTTTTCTCTCTCTGTTTAAATACATGCCCCAGAATGTATTAAATATAGAAATTTGGGAAATTGTCTAATTCTATATTATTATTACATGGGTATTTGCTAAGCTTGGGAGGTAACTGTTTTAATCAGTCAAAAATGTGTAATAAATTCTGTTTTGTTTATATTTTTCAGACAGATAATCTCAAATCTACATAGAAGTGAATGTGCATGTATGTGTGTATATATATATATATATATATGTGTGTATATATATATATGTGTATATATATTTATATGTTTTGAAAACATAAAAGATCTTACTTAGCCTCTGTGTGTTTAAAAACATGAATAGATGTTTATGGACCTGAAGAGAAGTGATTATTAACATTTATTTTCTTATTTCAGATCTACATAGACAGGATTCACTTGGAATACAGTACAATACTGAATTAAAAATAAGCTATTATTCACATATAAATGCCAGGATACCGATAAAATTGTAATGCATTTTAAGCTACTAATTAGCAGTATTAAATTGCCTTGATATAATAAAATGTTAATAATATAACATATTTGGTATCAGAATAATCAAAAAAAAAAATAACCTAATATTAACCATCTGTAATTGGGGTTATATATGATTAATGCAGAGAGTGTAATCTGATTAAATAACCATTTTATAAAAAAAAAGTAACTTGCTTAAAAATGTCAGAAATGCTGTATTGTATTGCTATGTTGTACTGTATGCTGCCACCTGGTGTTATGTTGCGAGAACTACAGCCAGAAGGTTCTTTCTGGCTGTTAAAAATGAAATTTCCAAGGGCCAATCCGATTTAGACTTCCCAGATAACCAATGGGAAGGTCAGCTCCCGTAGTGCCACCCACATGATGTCATCAATGATTATATAATGGGAGTGTTGAATGCACAAGAGAGAGTTGTCTGTAACTTGTTGAAAATTAGTGATCTGATTTTGGCTGCGATATACCTGAAAAAAAAAAAAGTTCACTTCAGCAAGGAGCTTAAAACTTATCCTTGATTTGTGCAAAAACCTTCTTTCAAATGAGATGACCTAAAGACCGCTACGAATTGGTTCAAAATTGGTGAAGTATATTGTATTTTAAATTGGTAGTTATAAGCCTAGGTATTGTTCAAATCTGTGTCTGAATTGGCTAAGTAACTCATCTATACAAGTTCTGATATTGTCGGTTAATTTTGTATTAGGATAAATTGCAGTTAAATAGCAGAATATATATTTTATCCTATTGTTTTATAAACACTGTTTAGAATTGTATTGCTTGGATGTTAAAGGTTTTTAGTCCCATTGTGTTAAATAAATAAGGCTGAATTGTGAAGGTATATTGTTCTGGGTTTTGTAAGAAGAATAGCATATCTTAAGAGTTGGTTCTAACGCATATAAACTTTTATTTAGTTTCCTTTTATTGCAAATATAGTTCAATATGTTTATGGATATTAACTAAATAAAAGAATTCAGATATTTATATTAATTGTATGGTCTAGTAGGTGCATGGTTGATAAGGGTTTCTATTTCTTTGTATTGTGTTTATAACCCTGCCATAAACTTATATATATTATTTGGATAGCACTGCTAAGATTTTCATAAATATACTGACACAGGGGACTGGGATGGCCATGGCAGGACCTTGATTTTGATCAGTAAACAATTTGTGTGTTGATTTTGATGTATGTTTTGGATCAATGTCCCGCTGGAAGATCCAACCATGGTCCATTTTAAGCTTTCTGGCAGAGGCAGTCGGGTATTCATTTAATATCTGTTGATATTTGATAGAGTCCATGGTGTCATGTATCCTAACAAAATGTCCAGGTCCTCTGGTAGAAAAACAGTCCCAAAACATTAAAAAACCACCACCATATTTAACTGTGGGCATGAGGTACTTTTCCATATGGCTACCTCTCTGTGTCCGCCAAACCTACCTCTGGTGTTTATTGCCAAAAAGCTCTATTTTGGTTTTATCTGACCATAGAACTCAATCCCATTTGAAATTACAGTAGTGCCTGGCAAACTGAAGACACTTGTGTTGCGTCTTTGGTTTTTGGATGAGAGTAGAGGCTTTTTTTTAAAAAAAACCTTCCAAACAACTTGTGGTGATGTAGGTGACGTCTGATTGTAGTTTTGAAAACTTTCTTACTCCAAGACACAATTTATATTTTGGCCACTCGAACCTTCCTCTTCACAGTACGTTGAGGCAATATAGACACACTTCCTCTTCATGGCTGATTCATAACATTTCCAGTTGACTGGAACTTCTTAATTGTTGCTCTGATGGTGGAAATGGGCTTTTTGTAATGTTTTTGCTATTTCCTTATAGCCACTCCCATTTTGTGAAGCTCAACAACCTTTTACTGCACATCACAGCTATATTTTTTGGTCTCACCAATTGTGATGAATGACTAAGGGAATTTGGCCTATGTGTTTCTTCATATTTTCACGCCTGTGAAACAGGAAGTCGTGGTTGAACAATTTCATGTTCCTAGTCACCCAGGTGTACTAAAAATGTAAAATATCAATGGGAATATACTTCAAATATATTTTTCTCAAATGAATTCAAAATGGTACCAATAATTGTGCCACACATATAGTAAACAAGATTTTTTTTGGATAAACCTGTGTTGTGTTTGCAATTATTTGATATCCATGAGAGCAGAGAATTGTGTGTCTTTTTTGAACAAAAGATCAAAAGGTTAAACAACAAAGAAAACTTTTTTGCAGCCTTCACCAAGGGTGCCAATATTAGTGGAGGGCACTGTACATAACTGCAGACGTCTCAACCTACAAAAACTCATTTCAGGGAGGTGGCTTCACCCGCTACCGCGCCACCGCCCCCCCCCCCCCCCCAGTTATATATTGGACACCTTGAAACCCTAAATAAGATAGGGACTTATCATTAAAGTAGCTTCCCACTAAAGTCACATTAAATTTTTTTTAAAAAAGTAGCTTTATTGTGCAACCACATACAACAAATCTATTTTCCAGTGATCGTACGCTTGTTGAATGCTTAAATATTTTAGAATACAAAGTTTAATTACGTGCAGTAAATACGGTAGTATTTATGTTTTATTTTTATTAAAATCAGTGGGGGGCTCTTTGGTTACTGATGCATGCTTTGAGGGTTCTATAATGTCCCAGTAACTAAAGGCATTCCTTAAAAAACACTTTTTCCCGATTTGGGCCACATTGGATCATGGTACTTGGAGTTTCAGGGAGATTGCATTCCATTTGCTGGCATCAGGGAGCCGCTATTACAATCAGAGAGACTCCCTGAACTTCAGAGAGAGTTGGGATGTCTGTTAATGCAATGTAGGAAACCTCAACACTTTCACGGTTTACAGTGTTGGAACTGTTAAAATTCTGTTTTAGAAGAAAACTTTTGTCCACTTCCTTCTAATAGAAACCTATAGTCCTCTAGATTACAGATGTATATTTCACACCAACCCACAAAATAGTGCTTTCTTAATCAATAATTGGAGATAATGAAGAAAAAAAAAATTAGCTTTTTTAAATATTAAAAGTGTCAATATAATCATTGGGCAAACATACTCTGTGTACCTATATACCAATAGCATTAGTTTGTTTACCAGTGATCAGGATAGATTTGGATTACAATAGGTTAATGTCACACATGTAAATAAGTATTTTCCTTACACAATGTACAAAGGGGTTAATTCAAAACAACTGTAATGTAACCTTAAAAGGTGTAAAAGTGACATTGTATATGTCAGTTTCAGATGGATTCCCAGTTTTGATCTCAATAACAATTACTTCATAACTGAAATTTTTTTCTTGTTAAAACACATTTGCTTCAATGGGCTTTTACGGGCCTATTTATGAAAGGCCTGTCTGACATGATCCGACATTGCGGATCAGGTCCGACAGACCTCGCTGAATGCAGACAGCAATACGCTCTCCGCATTCAGCATTGCACCAGCAGCTCTTGTGAACTGTTGGTGCAACGCCGCCCCCTGCAGATTCGTGGCCGCTAGCAGGGGGTGTCAATCAACTTGATCGGCTTGTATTGCGGCGATCTCTGTCCGCCTCCTCAGAGCAGGCGGACAGGTTATGGAGCAGCGGTCTTTAGACCGCTGCTTCATAGCTGATGCTTCTGGTGAGCCTAAAGGCTCGCCAGAAACACAGGCCCTCAAGCTCCATACTGAGCTTGATAGATAGGCCCCTATGTAGCAGAATCCATTTTGGATTGTAATCACTCGAAAAACCCTCTTCCCATATTGCATTGTTAGCGGATATCAGGAAGGATGGAATCGACCCATACTTATGTTATATACAGTTTGCTGAGGAAGTTGACATGATCCCCAAAAAATCTTATAATAAATAACACAAAATCATAAGTGCGGATCCTTAAAGAGACAGTAAAGCCAAAAATCAACTTTCATAATGCAGATAGAGCATGCAACTTTAAACATCTTTGCAGGTAGGGTGCTTCCATTTCTCCTTGTTTATATATAAACTGTATATATATAAATATATAATCTTTAAAAAATTCTAAATAAATTGGAGGAGCAGCAAAGTGCTTATAGAATGATTTGAAAATTGTTTCTAACATTCCTAAAATTGTATCACAACATTGGAATTTCTTTGAATAGTGACTATATAAACTTGGCTAATTGTAACATAATTTGTCCAAAACTTTATCTTTGCTTTTCTATGGAGGGATCTGTTCTCATACAGCTGCCTGAAAAAAAATGCATTCTTGTAACTATCTACAAGAGTGGACTGAGGTCATTCTAGAACATTTTTATTTCTTCCACTGAGAAACCGGCACTCTGCCATCCGCAGCAGATCACAACACACACGTCTATAAATCCCCCTCTTGTATTATCAGTGATCGTCAAGTCTCCTTGTGGCCTCAACAAATCATAGTTTATTATGCTGTTGTCTCTTCTCTTTATTAGCACTAATTAATCCGATTATTTCACTGAAAAACTAGAATTTAATTACAATTTCACAGTTTACAAAATCATTCTACATTATGATTTTGTACAATAATATGAACCTTATTTTTCTATATCCGATAATCTTTAAAATCTGTGATTTGAATCAAACCATTTAGCTTTAATGTGGTTGTTGGATAATTTAAGATTACGTTTATTTACACCATAGAACATCAAATATTAAATTGTGCAATGCCCTAACATCCTGTTTCATTACAGACTTAAAGGGACAGTAAAGTAAACATTTTATGTTTTTGATTCAGATAGAGCATGCAATGTCTTTCATATAGGTGGCGAGAGTCCACGATTTTTACACATGAGATATACATTCCTACCAGGAGGAGGCAAAGTTTGCCAAACCTCAAAGCCTATAAATACCCCACCCACCTCACTCATATCTCAGTTTAAACTTTGCCTTCTTTGGAGGTGGTTAAAGTATGATGTGCTTAAGATATGTACTTCAGTGTAAGCATTTTTCTGCCTCCCTTTACAGATCTTCATACTCCTATTTTGTACCTCTGCTGATAGGCTTTTCAGTACTGGTTGGCTGTCTGCTTAAGAGTGGACATGTGTCTACAAAAATACAGGCAAGTATATATTTTTTCCTTTTAGTCATGGCTTTTTATTTTGGGCACTTATTAAAAGTATAGTCTTATATTTGGTTATATAGGCAGCCCAGGGACAAGCGTTAGGATAGGGTAGAAGGAAGCAGCACTCTTAATCCACTGTCCATAAAATCCAAAAAAGTTTATTTCAAATAATTTAAAACAAAATTAGACAAGCACAGCACAGTACAGGCTTCACAAGTGGGGGGGGGGAGCAAATCCTTACATGTTTCGTGCTATGCAGCACTTAATCATAGGATAGCTCTAGCGTTAGGATGTTTCATGCTGGAAACAGTCAGGGTTCAGATTCGTAATTGCAATCTAATTTTTGTGTGTTATATGGAGCGTTCAGGCTCAGAGAGTACTTACGGTCTCCAGGGGATGTTTTAAAAAATTATACAGAACAGCTGACGTGTCGCGCCTTTTTTTTAAAACCCGGTGATGTCATTGGTGGCCGGTGCACTTTTTTTACGCAAATATTTTCACACATTTTTTACAGTTAAAAGCTGTTTTTAAAGCCCTCATTTTTTTTTTTTTATAGGGGCTTTAAAAACAACAGATAATAAGCGCTCTATTAATAGGTTTTTTTAGAAAGTTATTTATTTAGCAAACTTCTTTTTAGCACAAACTTTTCCAAATCTCGAAGTTTTTTATGCAAATAAGGAATTATATTATATATTTTTTTTTTTCATTTTTTGCTTTTTTACTTTGGAACATCTTGCTTCTGTCTCTGAAATTACCATAGAACCTGAGTCTGTTGTACACCTTTCTACCAAAGCTAAGTGTGTTTTTTGTAAAACTTCTGAAGTACCATCTTCAGCAAATTTATGTGACTCATGTATAGCAGTTATCACCTCCTAGCGATGTATCTATGGTTTCAAATGCTTCTTCTGTTTCAAATTCACAGATGGATACAGATGGCGTACCCTCAGCAATGAAGACTTTTATTGCTGCTTCAATTCAGAATTCAAGACTGAAATTCCGCCTTCAAATAAGCGTAAGCGATCTGCCCATGTTTTACCATCATCTAGTAAAGTAGGTAATGATCAGACTATTACTGATGTATCTTCTCATGATGTTTCCTCTGATTCAGAGGCTCCCCCATCTGATATAGAACCAGATAAATCTTTTTATTCAAAATTGGACATATTCGTTCTCTTTTAAAAGAAGTTTTATTCACTTTAGGAATTGAAGAAGCTAAACCTTCTGCGGATATTCCCTGTAACAGGTTAAATTCTTTTTTTAAGTCTAATATTGATCTTCCAGAAATATTTTCTGTACAGTTTCTAATATTATTTCTAAAGAATGGTCTAAACCTGGTACTTCTTTTAATCCTACTTCTATGTTTAAAAAATTGTATCCTTTACCTGCTGCTAATTTGGAGCTATTGGAAACTCTCTCTAAAGTAGATGGGGCTATTTCTTCTCTGGCTAAGCGTACTACAATTCCCTTAGAGGATAGTACTTCTTTCAAAGATCCTTTAGATATGAAACTTTAATCTTTTTTGAGAAGGACTTATTTACATACTGGTTATGTCTTTAGGCCAGCTATATCTATTGCTGACGTAGCCACTGCCTCTACTTTTTGGCTTTCTAAATTTGCTCAACAATTTTCTTCAGACCCTGAATGTTGTAATATTCTTCATTTACTACAGGAAGCAAATCTTTTTATTTGTGATGCAGTATTTGACATTATTAAGATTAATTATAAGACTATGGCCCCTATTTAACAAAGGTCTTCGTATTCAGCATTGCACCAGCTGCTCTTGTGAACTGCTGGTGCAACACCGCCCCCTGCAGATTCATGGCCAATCGGCCGCCAGTATGGGGGTGTCAATCAACCCAATCGTACTCGATCGGGTTGAATTGCGGCAATGTCTGTCCGCCTGCTCAGAGCAGGCGGACAGGTTATGGAGCAGCGGTCTTTAGACCGCTGCTTCATTACTGGTGTTTCTAGCAAGCCTGCAGGCTTGCCAGAAACACAGGCCCTCAAGCTCCATCCGGAACTTGATAAATGGGCCCCTAAGTCTGTGGCTGTTCTTTCTAGAAGAACTTTATAGCTCAAATCTTGGAATGCTGACATGGTCTCTAAAATGAGATTAATATCTCTTTCTTTTCAGGGAAATAATCTTTTTATTTCACAATTGGATTAAATTATTTCTTCTATTACTGGTGGTAAGTCAGTTTTTCTGCCTCAAGAATATATATCTAAAAGTAAATTTAAGGCTCCTTAAAAGCCTTCCCCCTCTTCAAAAGCCCCTGGCTCTAATTGGAGACCTTCTTCCAATTGGAATAAATGAAAACAATTCAAGAAGCCTAAACCTGTCCAGAAAACAGCATGAAGGTGCGGCCCCCAACCCAATCCTTCTGGTAGGGGGCAGATTAAAACTTTTTCAAACAATTTGGTCAGAATCTGTCCAAAATGCCTGGATTCAGATTATCTCTTAGGGATATCGAATAAAGTCAGACCCCCAAGGGAACGGTTTTATCTAGGTAGAAGCGGTATCGCTCAAGTCCATGAGTAAGCGGCGGGATTCAAGAGCCGACCCAATCAGGGTTTCAGATGTCTTGATAGCGCAAAACATTCGCCGTATGCAGCAGCGTGGTGCCAACCACAAGATGGCCGAGCCAACCAGAAAACAATCAGGGAAAAAAAGTAGGTGGCACTCCAATACGTCAGGTAAAAACAATCCTTTATTCCATTAGTTTAAAAAGACAACAACACTTGTAGTGCAGAACATGATCATAGGAGGAGGAGACCTTACATGTTTCGTGCCGTGCGGCACTTAATCATAGGCTTAACCTCCTGCACGTTAGGAAACACCTTTATACTGGCTACAGCCAATCAAAGGCCACCCATATGGTTACCATATCAGCGGCTGTGGTCAATAAAACAATACTTGGTTCCAAACTAACTTTGGTTCCAAACTAACAACAGAATAAAAATATGTTAAAATTGCCAAATATGCAACTGACAAATCTGGTGTAACAATGTATCCATTTTAGACCTCAACAGACTACTAATAGTAAATCCAAAGTTCACATTTGATTTTTACATAATATATAAAAACCCTTAAAGAAAGTTTAAAAAAAAAAAAAAAAAACTCAATCAATCATACATTAAGTCCTTATGGGGTAATATCATGCAGAAAGCTAAACTGCAGAGAGAAAAGAAAAATGCTTCATGTATCATGTTATTAACATACTAATGTAAGCACTAAGTAATTATGGGATAATACCATACAAATAGTTTAATTACAGAAGAAAAAATGCTTCTTGTTATACATCCTACTCCACAAAGTAGCTAATAACCCACTCCTTATTTAATCCTGTCGGTACTCTGGTGCCTAGTTTCCAAATCCAATACAATTCTTTTTTGGTGAGGATTTTATGCCCATTTCCTCCCCACAATGGTCTCCTTGCTATGTCTATTATTTACCAAAATCCTTGGTTCATTTGTGAAATGGATTCCATTGAAATGCCTAGCTACGCTAGAGTCCTTGCTGTAATTTCTTATGTCCCTTTTTTGTTCCCCTATTCTGGACCGTAGAGAACGTGAGGTTTGACCTACATACTGGTCCCGACACAACTCACACTCTAAAAGATATACTACAAAAATTGTGCCACAATTTGAATAGTGCTCTATATTAAAACTCTCACCAGTGGTAGTGCTTTTAAACTTATCACCTAAAGAGATGACCTCACATGTAAGACAATTCTTGGACAGGCATTTAAAGGTGCTTTTTTTGGACAACCAATTACTCCCATGCTTACCCAAACTACTAGTGACTAAGCTTGGAGACAGCCTATTGGCCAAAGTAGGAACTTTCTTTGATACAAATTTAACATTGTCTACAACATTAGATAATAAATCATCCCCCTTTAAAAGAGGTAAATTCCTTTTGACAATGTTACAAAGTTGATTATACTGTAAAGAAAAGTCAGTAGAAAACACTATTGTGTCATCATTGAATTTACGTTCCTTTGGAAACTTTTTAAGATCAGTTGATACTCGTAAATGACTCTCTTTTATAGATTTTACTGTGTGCTTTAGCATTTCCATGTCATACCCCCTAACAACTAATCTTTCAATAAGCTTATTGGCTTGTAGTTCAAACAGCTCATCAGAATTAGTATTCCTCCTTAATCGTAAGAACTGACTTTTTGGTATGGACCTAATTAGGTGATGAGGGTGACATGATTTGGCATGCAAGACGGTGTTGCCCGATGAGGATTTCCTATATGTGTCAGTGATTATCTTGTTTTCTTTTACTGATCCTATGAGTGTAAGATCTAAGAAATGTATTCTCTCTTTTTGGATCTCTCCTGAAAATTTTAGACCAAGATCATTATCATTTACGTAACTCAAAAAATCCTCAAATATAAAAGTGCCACTAACTACCAAAATCAAATCATCGATGAACCTCATGAATAAATTGATATTATGTACAAAAGGATTGTTGTCCATATTATAGAGGGTGTTAAGCTCCCACCATCCCACAAACAAATTTGCAAATGAGGGGGCAAATTTTGCCCCCATTGCTGTTCCACAAATTTGTAAATAGTATTTCCTGTCAAACAAAGAAATTGTTGGATAGTAGGAACTCAACAGCCTCACCAAAAAACAACTTAAATTCATTAGAATAGTTTGTACTACTATTAAAACTTTTTTTATATTGCTCGTATTCCCAATTCATGGGGTATGCTTGAGTACAATGAGTACAATGACACCACGTCAATCACCATCCACCTGAAATCTTCTTGCCAGCTCATATCTCTGAGAATATTTAAAAGATGACCCGAGTCCCTAAGATAACTACTGAGCCCTTGTACCTGAGGTTGCAATACTGAATCAACCCATTCCGATAAAGGTTCAAATAATGAGTCAATCCCAGAGATAAGGGGCATCCAGGTGGACTAAGTGGATCTTTGTGCACCTTCTGCAGGTGGTGAAAGACTGGTGTCATTGGATACTGTGGAATAAGTGACAATGCCATTTCCCTTGTCATAACCCCAAATGCAACTGCTTCATCCAATAATTTACTCAACTTTTTAGTGAATTCACGTTCCGTATTACAAGATAACTTCCTATAGGTAATCCCATCATTAAGCTGCCTTCTGGCTTCTCCAATATAATCCAATTTATTCATAACAACCAGGTTACCACCTTTATCTGATGATCTGATCACTATCTCATGATTGTCTTTCAATTGTTTAACAGCTAGCCTCTGTTTAGATGTAAGATTGTTATTCAAATTACCAGACTTTACCTTTCCACCCAGCTCCATAACCTCTTGCTCGAACTTTTTCTGAAACAAGTTTAGGTGGCTACCCCTAAAATGAGTGGGATAAAAATCTGATTTCTTTTTCCTAGGCTTAGGTATGTCTTCATCACATGGTTTGTCTCCACTCAGATCCAAGTCCTTTAGTTGTTCTAAAGTGCAAATATCTGCAAAATTTAAACTTGAATCCATACAACTCCTACTTGGATCCGGGTGGAGATCACCACATATATCATTACTACTCATGCATACTTCATTAGTATCATCAACGGTTGAAAAAAAATCTTTTTAACGTTTCTCACAAATTTGTTAATGTCCAACAAGGTGTTAAAAGTGGAAAAAACATGAGTTGCAACCTAAGCCCTTAGACAAAACACTAATATGATCTACTGTTAGAAGAAACCACAAGTTCCAAAACATTCATTTAAGGCTCAAGCTTTCCTAACATGTGTATTAACCTAGGAACAAGGAAAGGGTTTTTACTTGAATCTATTCATTGTACCAAAAAAGGAGAATTCCTTCAGACCAATATTGGATCTTAAAACTTTAAACAGATTTGTTTAAATACCAACTTTCAAAATGGAAACTATAATGACTATTCTGCCTTTTGTCCAGCAAGGTCATATGTCCACAATCGACTTATAGGGTGCTTATCTTCATATCCCTATCCAGATCATTTTCAATTTCTGAGATTTTCTTTTCTAGAAAAGCATTTTAAGTTTGTTGCTCTTCCGTTTGGCCTAGTAACAGCACCAAGAATATTTTCAAAAGTTCTCGATGCCCTTCTATTTGTAATCAGAGAGCAGGGTATTGTGGTGTTTCCTTATTTGAACGGTAACTTGGTTCTAGCTCAATCTTTCATTTAGCAGAATCTCACATGACTCAACTATTGTTGTTTCTTCAAAATCATGGTTGGAAGATCAATTTTCAAAAGAGTTTTTTGATTCCTCAGACAAAAGTCATTTATTTGGGATTCCAAATAGACTCAGTGTCCATGACTCTCTCTCTAAAGGAAAATAGATGAATAAAGTTAGTTTCAGCCTGTCTGAACCTTCAGTCTCTATCATACCCTTCAGTGGCTATGTGCATGGAAGTGTTGGGCCTAATGATTGCAGCATCGGACACAATCCCCTATGCTCGTTTTCATATGAGGCCTCTTCTACTTTGCATGTTGCACCAGTGGTGCAAGGACTATACTCTAATAGCACAACTAATATTCTTAGATCCCAAAACCAATTTTTCTTTGATGTAGTGACTAAAACACCAATTTCTTCAAGGAGCTTCCTTTGTTGGCCTTCCTGGTCTGTGATCACAACAGATGCAAGTCTTATGGGTTTGGGGAGCAATCTGGGGGTCCCTAACTGCACAGGGAGTTAGGCATTTTCAGGACTCCATGCTCTTTTCAATGCTCTTCAAGCTTGGCCTCTTTTGAAGAACGAACCTTACCTTCGTTTTCAAACAGACAATATCACAACGGGTGCTTATGTCACTCACCAAGGGGGAACTCAAACTTACCTAGCCATGAAAGAAGTATCCCGGATACTTTGTTGGGCAGAAACCAATTCCTGTCTAATTACTGCGATTTACATCCCAGGTATGGACAACTGGGAGGCAGATTATCTCAGCCGTCAGTCACTACACCCGGGGGAATGGTCTCTGCATCAGGATGTATTCTTACAAATTGTTCCGATTTGAGGTCTTCCTCAAATAGATCTCATGGCTTCTTGTTTCACAAGAAACGTCCCAGATACCTTGCAAGGTCACAGGATCCTCAGGCAGTAATGATGGATGCTCTAGCAGTCCCTTGGCCGTTCCTATATGCTTATATTTTTCCTCCACTAGTTCTACTACCCAGAGTGATTTAAAAAAAAGTGATTTAAAAAATCAAGATGGAACAATCATCTGTACTTCTGATAGCTCCTGTGTGGCCTTTCAGGATTTGGTATGCAGATCTAGTTTGGATGTCCAGCTACCCGCCTTGGCATCTTCCTTTAAGACCAGACCTTCTGTCTCAAGATCCCTTCTTTCATCTAAAATCTCTGATTTTTTTTTTTTTTTAAATATTTTATTGAATATTCTTTATACAAAGTTAAAATCAAGTTCAAACTTATACAATAAAGAAGAAACGTTCTGTGTGGAACATAGTTCAACAATTGCAATAGTATACAAAGTTTAAAAAAAAATGATACGCTGGTACAGATTTTGTCCATATTATTCAAATGTAAAGTAAACAAATATGGTATGTCACATTATCAGTAAAAAATCGGTTACATATTCTTTAATGGGTCCATCTAATGGAAACTTTAATGACTTAAAGCCCATTTAGTGAGTGTTCAGTCCAAAGGGTTGTTAGGTTGGTAGTTGTCAGTGAGTAGACTGACAAGAATAGGGTAGGCTAGGGAAAGGTGGTGTAGGGAAAAAGTAGTGAAGATAAATGGGGAGAGGAAAAAAAAAAAGGGAAAGCAGATTGGTTTTTAACATATACAAAAAAATGCCTTATTTATTTAGCCAAGCGTCCCATATTAGCCAATAGGTGTCCATCTGATCAATCGAGTTGTAAAAGTACCTCTCCATTTTTGCCATATAATCAATCACCCCTTTAATTTCTGAAAGGCTTGGGGGTTCTGGAGATTTCCAGGATCGCGCTATTCATAGCTTAGTTGCTGTGAAAATGTATACCAGCATTTTCCTTGACATCAGAGTAGTGTCTCCTGCCATTATATGCAGGAAAGCACTAAGAGGCGTTATCTGAATCCTTAATTGTAGGGAATTGCACATGTCCTTAACTTCTCTCCAGAGTTAAGCTATTTTCGTTCACTCCCACCAGATATGAAGGTCGGTCCCTTCATTTCCACACCCTCGCCAACATAGGGATGAGGATCCCGGATACATTTTGGCAAGTCTGGCAGGTGTTCTGTGCCATTTTAATAGTACCTTAACATAGACTTCCAGCATAGTGACACAGTGTATAGTCCTTTTCGTGAGGGAAATAGCATTGTCCCAGACTTGATCAAGAATGTTGGCACCCACCTCCCTAATCCATGCCTTATATTGCCATGGTATCCCCTGGGTGAGGTCAGATAGGAGTAGATTATAATGTAATGTGAGGGGTTTAGAGTGCTTAGAGCCCTTACTCCATCCGACCTCCCATGGAGTAGGTTTAAAATCTCTGAATTTAATGGCGTGGAGATTGAACGCCTAGTTCTCAGTCACACAGGTTTTTCCAGACTCTGTTATTAATACTAGTATTCAGGCTAGAAAACCTGTTTCCAGGAAAATTTTAAAGTTTGGAAAACTTATATTTCTTCTTTCCACTTATAATTTTTCTTGGCATACATTTAGGATTCCTAGAATTCTTCAGTTTCTTCAAAATGGTTTAGATAAAGACTTATCTGCCAGTACCTTGAAAGGACAGATATATGCTCTTTCTGTATTGTTTCACCGAAAGATTGCTCATCTTCCAGACATTCATCGTTTTGTTCAAGCTTTAACCAGGATAAAACCTGTTATTAAATCTATTTCTCCTCCATGGAGTCTCAATCTAGTCTTGCAGACTTTAGAGGTTCCTCCTTTTGAGCCTATGCATTCTTTAGATATTAAACTACTTTCTTGGAAAGTCTTGTTTCTTTTAGCTATGTCTTCTGCTAGAAGAGTTTCTGAATTATCTGCCCTCTTTTGCGAGTCTCCTTATCTGATTTTTCATCAAGATAAAGCAGTTTTACGGACTATTTTAAATTGTTTGCCAAAAGTTGTTAATTATAACAACATTAACAGGGAAATTGTTCCTTCTTTTTGTCCTAATCCTAAGAATGATGCTGAAAAGACTTTACACTCTTTGGATGTTGTCAGGGCTTTGAAATATTATGTTGATGCCACTAAAGATTTCAGAAAGACTTCAAGTTTATTTGTTATTTCTTCTGGTTCACGAAAGGGTCAGAAAGCTTCTGCTTATTTGGAAGCGGGTCAGTCTCCACCTCAAAGAATTACAGCTCATTCTACAAGATCAGTTGCCACTGAGATATGAGTGAGGTGGGTGGGGAATTTATAGGCTTTGAGGTTTGACGTTGTCGCCTCCTGGTAGAAATGTATATCCCATGTGTAACAAATCGTGGACTCTTGCCACCATGAAAGAAATTAATTTATCAGGTAAATTCTTACAGTTCTTACATAAATTATGTTTTTAAACAACTTTCCAATTTACTTCTATTATCATATGCCGAACAGTGAACCTATTCAGCCTCGTTGGAGCTTATGAGCTTGCACGTATGTTTAATATTCTAAGAGAACTAAGCAAGATTGATAACAGAAATTTAAATTGGAAAGTTGTTTACAATTTCATGCTCTAATCCAATCCCCTTAAAGGGACAGTCTAGTCCAAAATAAACTTTCATGATTCAGATAGGGCATGTAATTTTAAACAATTTTCCAATTTACTTTTATCACCAATTTTGCTCTGTTCTCTTGGTATTCTTAGTTGAAAACTTAACCTAGGAGGTTCATATGCAAATTTCTTAGACCTTGAAGGCCACCTCTTTTCAGAATGCATTTTAACAGTTTTTCACCACTAGAGGGTGCTAGTTCATGTGTTTCATATAGATAAAACTGTGCTCGTGCACGTGAAGTTACCTGTGAGCCAGCACTGATTGGCTAAACTGCAAGTCTGTCAAAAGAACTGAAATAAAGGGGCAGTTTGCAGAGGCTTAGATACAAGATAATCTCAGAGGTAAAAAAGTATATAAATATAACTGTGTTGGTTATGCAAAACTGGGGAATGGGTAATAAAGGGATTATCTATCTTTTAAAACAATAAAAATTCTGGTGTAGACTGTCCCTTTAAATTTAATTTTGACTTTACTGTCCCTTTAAGAATGAATATGGGATACGACTGCAGCATACTGTAGAGGACTGTAATATACTATTAAAGGGACAGGGATGTCAAAATTCCACTTTCATGATTCAGATAGAGAAAAAAATCTACCAATTGATTTTGATTATCAAATGTACGA
This sequence comes from Bombina bombina, assembly GCF_027579735.1. Taxonomy (NCBI): domain Eukaryota; kingdom Metazoa; phylum Chordata; class Amphibia; order Anura; family Bombinatoridae; genus Bombina; species Bombina bombina. The sequence goes on along the minus strand of NC_069499.1, from coordinate 295,450,895 downwards.
TTTCTCTTGGTATCCTTTCTTAAATCTTACCTCCTTTCCATGACAGCACAGTGACATGCTCAGGAGTGGCATGTGTTCTGTGTGTATAAACAAATGTTTCTGCCATATAGTACTCAATACATGTGTACGCTCCTGAGCCTACCTTGGTATGCTCTTGGGAAGGCATTAAGTTTCAATAAAGGACACAAAGAGAAAGAAGTAAATTTGATTACAGCAATAAATAAAATGTACACTCTAATTCTGCTTTCCTTGTACGTAGGTTCCTTCACTCTCACTGCAATAGCTGCATACACATACTGCTTATTCACCAGGTGTATAAGGGGACAGTTCAGGCCCAAGGATCACAATGATGCATGCCATGGCTGCTTGTAATTGTGCTGTGCTCAGCACAGCTGTTTAATATCCCCAAAACATCTTAAAGGGACATGAAACACCAAACATGTATTTAATTATTATTTTTTTATTATTTTGCTATCCGTTGTTTAAGGAGTAGCAATGAGCTACTGGGACTTGGCTAAAGACATCAGGTGATGCAATGACAGGAAGCATATATGTGCAGTTACTAATCAGAAGCTAGCTCCCAGTAGTGCATTGCTGTCTCTGAGCCCACTTAGGTATGCTTTTCAACAAAAGATACCAAGAGAATGAAGAAAATTAGGTAATAGAAGTCATTTTGAAAGCTGTTAAAATTGCATGCTGTATCTGAATCGTGAAAGATTTTTTTTTTTTTACTTTAGGGTACCTTTAACTTTGCAAGACAATGAAAGGCAAGTGCACTGTCTGTTCAGATGTAACAGATCTTGGGTTACCTTTTAATACAAGAAAATTTTTCCAAGAAAGTACATGACCTGATCTGGTTCACCTGTGGAGTTTAGACTGTTACATCTTGTGCATACCATTTCCTTTCACACACAACAACCAAAACATCCGGGATATTTATAGTGCACATTTGACTTATTGGTGAATTGGACTTCAGAGAATTGATTGACCCTGAAAAGGGAGAGGACCATAGAACATCCATTTGTCTGAACATTGTAGCTCCTACCCTAGCCTGGGAGTGGAGGAGCCAAGTCCATAGATATTTAAAGAATAAACCTAAACAAGTAAATGTGTGACTGTAAAATAATTCATTAAAAAAAAAGATGTTTAAGGAGACCTGCTTGCTCACAGACCTCATGTGCACACAGGGTTTACACTTCAGCTAAGTAAGCAAAGTATTATGGGTAGGGAGGTTTGTACATAAATACCCAAATTGTTCACTCTCAGGATCCTTATCTATTCTAGACAACTCTTAAGGAGGCATTGGAGAAACCTGAGAAACAATTATTATGTTCTTTACTGGAAAAAATATTAAATCCAAATGAGTTATTTCCAGAGGATCAGAAAGTATCTAGGTATCCCAGAGTGAAAATTGGTTTATCATATAGAGCTAGGCTTTAAACATTTCTTACAATTTCATGGGTACAGAGGCATAACTAGAAACCACAGGGCCCAGGTGCAAGAATCTAAGAAGGCCAATCCCCCCCCCCCCCAAAAAAAAGGTGAATTTGATACATATCTTTTTTATTTTTACATTTAACACAAAAAAAAAATGTGAATCAGATTACATGTCTGCAAAAGGAGGTACCCTGTGCCCACAGTCTGTGAGATGGTCTGACCCCCTATTACTGTATATAGTGACACTGCTTAACTCACCAGTACTGTATATAGTGAGTTAGTGACACAGTCTGTAATCTGCCAGTGAGATGGCTAGCCTGACCCTACTCGCCCCAGTACTTTATAAAGTGACCACAGTAGTCTGTGCCATGGTCCAGCCCCCCCGTACTGTATATAGCGGTAGTGTTCAGTGACACTGTTTACCCCCCCATGCTGTAGTAACAAGGTCTGTCATTTGCTGGTTCCACAAACATACACACACACATATACATGTGTAACACCCTTTCCTGACCTTCCCTGAGGTGGGTGATAGTGTAATGCTGTCTACCTGTTTCGTGTATGAGAACTAAGCCTCCGCAGAGTGGGAGTAGGAGTGGGGTTGAAATCAGGTATATAAGGGATGCCTGTATGACGCAGTGCCTCCACCTATAGGGGACACCCTAGAATAATAGGGTGTGGGGGTCCTATAAGATTTTAGTACAAAAAGAAAAACAAGTAATAATCACACAAGAAATCTTCAAATAAAATGTTGCTTTGATTATTATAAAGTGTTTAACCAATAACATACAGTGCAACAAATACAAATAATAATATTAATCACAATATCTTCTTATGACATCAGTATACCTTTTTTTAACTCAGAAGTCCTTCATGAGCTCATGAAATAATAACATAACTGTTGTTGTAAAATACTTTGAAGTGGTGCTGTACAATGCAATTTCATATACTTAATAGAATTTAGTTGAGGTAATTATCCCTTGCTGCATGTGAACGAAGCTAGAGAGCGCTGCTTGTGATCGATGCAGTGCTCAAGAAAACTTCTCCTCAGAAATACTGAATAACATAAGTCTCTACCTTATTACTGAATTTCAGCAATCCACTTGCCTTATACTGCAAAGTCAGTCACTCTTTTACTATAAACAGCTGCAGAAATCTCACAGTTATGCCCTTATGTAATGTAGCTTTATAAATCCAGTCAGTGTATTTGTGCAAACTGTTCAGGCAGAATAACTTATAGGATATTCTCTGGGTTATCTCTTTAATATACATCACACTCAGTTACTTCCTTATGTAATGCAGCTGTGCAATCCAGTTAGTGTATTTATGCAAACTGTTTAGGCAGAATAACTTCTAGAATATTCTCTGGGTTATCTCTTTAATATACAACAACTCTGCAGCACATCACACTCAGTTACTTCCTTATGTAATGCAGCTGTGCAATCATTTAGTGTATTTATGCAAACAGTTTAGGCAGAATAACTTCTAGAATATTCTCTGGGTTATCTCTTTAATATACAACAACTCTGCAGCACATCACACAGTTACTTTCCTTATGTAATGCAGCTGTGCAATCCATTTAGTGTATTTATGCAAACTGTTTAAGCAGAATAACTTCTGGAATATTCTCTGGGTTATCTCTTTAATATACAACAACTCTGCAGCACATCAGATATGACTAGTATATCTTTTCTCTTGCATTTAGTTAACATGAAGTTATGGAGATCTTAAAACAGCAGATAATGGCTGACACTCACAGTACAAATAAAAGGTTCAAACTTCTGTCTTCAGCAGCCACATGTAGCAATTTCTGAACTGTCTCTGGAATCCATGCATTAGTCTTAATAACTTCTTTCAGCTTGGAAACAGCAACTTTCTTCCCCCATTTCAAAGTCTGTGCAAAGCTCCACACTAGTGATGTCCGGTTCATGAACGAATCATTCATTTGAACTGGATCTTTTCACTGAACTGAATGAATCAGTACATCAGACTGAACTGATTCGTTTGAAACAGTTCAGTTCCTGAGTCATCAGCAGCACTCTGGTAATACGATCCTAGAGTGAGTTCTGCTCTGCTAACTCCTCCTTTAATGAATCACACAGCAGAATCTCACTCTAGGATCATATTACCAGTGTTGTTGAATCAGTGTACTGTTAGCTAACTCGTCTGCAATGAATCAGTCTGTTAACCCTTTCGTGACAGGGTTAAAGTGCCTACATCGGAACAACTGTTCCGATGTAGACAAATTGAAACTACGCGATCGTGCATACGATCGCGAGATTTCAATTATTGGATCGCATCTGGGGGGCGTCCCTACAATCCTAGGAACGCCCTCCAGACCGCGATTAAATCCCTGAAGCACAGAAGGCTTCAGGACAGCCGTTAGTTATGACGTTCCATTCCGTCATAACGGCTTTAAAGCCCAGTCTAATTATGACGGAATGGAACGGCATAACGGCTTTAAAAGGTTAACAGTTCACTGATTCAAAAGAAGTGAACTGTTTGCAAACGACTCAGTGTACTGTTAACAGACAGATTCATTGCATACGAGTTAACTAACAGTACACTGATTCAAATATCAGGTCACACTCACAGCAGTTCTCAACAGACCCCTGCATTTACATTAACCCATTCAGCATCCCATGTTTGTGTGTGTATATATATATATATATATATATATATATATAAAATTTGTTGTTCTTCCTCTATATCTAAGCTAACTTTTACTTAGCAACAGCTACAAATTATATATATATATATATATATATATATATATATATACACACACACAAACATGGGATGCTAAATGGGTTAATGTAATTGCAGGGGTCTGTTGAGAACCGCTGTGAGTGTGACCTGTTATTTGAATCAGTGTACTGTTATCTAAATGATTCATTAGAGTTACAGTACACTGAGTCATTTACATACAGCACTGCAGGAAACGAATCTGCGGCTCTACAGTTCACCTACTGAACATGAGGTAGAGCCTCTACCTCATGTTCAGTAGGTGAACTGGTGAATCGGTTCATGAACCGGTTCAGTTAATCGAACCGTCCGAAATGAACCGATTCACCCAAAAGAACCGAACTGCACATCACTACTCCACACTTCTCTTAACACCTAAGAAATCTCCTCAGCCCTAACAACTCCTCCCCTTCCCAGATGGCATTTCTCTTCCTCAATACAACTATTACAGCAACCATCTTGGGTAAGGGCAAGGTCCTTACACATGCATAAATACACACACAGTCACATACATACACACACACACACACACACACACACATATACATGCATACATACACACACAGTTACATACACACATACTTACATGCATACATACACACACAGTCACATACATACATACACACATACATGCATCAATACACACACACACATAAACACCAATGGGTAAAACAGAAACACTAACCCCTGTAGTCAGAGACACTAGTGAAGCATCATGTCACACTCACATGATATCAGTGCAGGCAGTGGCAGGTCAATGTTTTTTATTGAAGAAAACATTTTTTATTTTTTTTTAAGCTGGGTCCCCTCCCTCAGGGACCCAGTCGCAGTTCCGCCCCTGCATGGGTTAATTGTTTTACAAATTTATGTTTATTTTTTTAACCTCTTTCCATCAATTACCATTACTGTCGCTCCCATTCCCCTTTACAAAATAAAAAACAAAACTAACAGGTGCATATACCACTACTTGGCCTGTATTTTGCCACATATCTGCTGTATTGTCCTGAGCAAAATAGAAGAATAAATAATTGTGCTCGGAATCAAGTTTATTAACTGTTTTTTTTTCTCCCTTTATTAATTTAAGGTTATTACAAACATTGCAGCAGTACATTCTTTACCCAAATATATTATCTGAGCTAACACTTACCTGACAGGTAACAAGTACAGTGATCATATCTTACCCTGTGTTGGTCCTTGGGATAAATTGAAGAAATGTTTTCTTATTGTTAAAATGTATTTAATGATAGAAAAAGTGCCAAATACTCTTCCTGGCATGTACCAAAAACAGAAATGTGATGCTTTTTTACTATCTGACTATTGGGAGACTATGATTTGTTACATTTAAAACAAATTTCTCTGTATTCCTAAAAAGCAGATGAATTGATCATTAAACGTACAGTTGGATTTACTGTCTGTGCGCACCTCAGTAAATAATCACAATAAAAATATAGAAGTATTATGTTATAAAAATATGGCACAACTGTATTAAACCCATCTCTACCCTACGTATTACGTAAACTTTCAAATGTCCTCATTTGTTTGTCGCAAAACTGAGCCAGTCCTGTTGTACATCACAGTTCAAAGGCTTGTTGGGTTTATGATCCTGATAGAACCAGTTAAGAAACAGTGCTGTATCAGTTTGGTTTGTGGATATGGAGCTACTATCCTCTTGTCATGAAGCAGTTTCATCAGCAGTAACAACGTTTTGCAGTGTTTTCGGAATGACTCCCAGTCTCTGCTGTGAATTATTAGTTGTGGGTCTAACCGCCCAGCAGAGAACTAATTGTGCAAATAAGCTCTGTCTGAGACACGTGCCTTCCTGCGCTGTTGTTTTTATTTATATTTTAGAAAAAAATCTCCATTAAAGGTTAAAGAGGATCTCACTCCATCTCTTTAATGGGTCTAAATCCGTCCATCGTGCCATTATGGGATTTGCCCACCATACTGAAAACTTCATCCAAGTTATGAGTTGAGATTGGCTGCCGATAGAGTGGATTGGAAGCCTAAAAGTCAAAGAAACAAACACATGTTTAAACATATAAGACTGTGATTTATTGGCTGCTCACTGACATTTGTTAACTATGACTGAGCAAATACCATGTAATTCTCACCTCTAACAAACTACATCATAATAAGGGAGTAAAATGGTTGGAAAAGGTTTCATCAGCCAATATTAGATTTTTTTTTTTTTTTTAAAGGGGATGTGGTGTAGCCATTGTTGTGATCCACACACTTCACATACGGCATATACAATAGGCAGCACGCTCGACAGTGCTTTCTGGTGCTTCTGCTGCTTTCTCCCTCCCAAGTACAGCAAACACATGGTGCAACTTTACTTTATGCCTTCTTATTCCTGGCCGCTAAACCTAGCACTATAGGCATTTGTTGCAGCGGCACCCAGTGCATTCTCTCAATTCTACACATCTGATGCTGACTGTGCCTAATGATCATTCTCTCCCCAGCACTAAAAGTGCTCTGTGCATCTGCACCGGATGATCTCTCTCTCCCCAGCACTACAAGGGCTCTGTAAATCTGCACCTGATGATCTCTCTCCCCAGCACTATAAGCACTCTGTGCATCTGCACCTGATGATCTCTCTCCCCAGCACTACAAGCGCTCTGTGCATCTGCACCAGATGATCTCTCTCCCAAGCACTACAAGCGCTCTGTGCATCTGCACCTAATAATCTCACGCTCACCAGCACTACAAGCACTCTGTGCATTTGTACCTGATGATCTCTATCCCCAGCACTACAAGCGCTCTGTACATCTGCACCTGATGATCTCTCTCCCCAGCACTACAAGCGATCTGTGTATCTGTACCTGATGATCTCTCTCCCCAGCACTACAAGAGCTCTGTGCATCTGCACCTGATGATCTCTCTCCCCAGCACTACAAGAGCTCTGTGCAACTGCACCTGATGATCTCTCTCCCCAGCACTACAAGAGCTCTGTGCAACTGCACCTGATGATCTCTCTCCCCAGCACTACAAGAGCTCTGTGCAACTGCACCTGATGATCTCTCTCCCCAGCACTACAAGAGCTCTGTGCAACTGCACCTGATGATCTCTCTCCCCAGCACTACAAGCACTCTGTGCATCTGCACCTGATGATCTCTCTCTCCACAGCACTACAAGCGCTCTGTACATCTGCACCTGATGATCTCTCTCTCCCCAGCACTACAAGCACTCTGTGCATCTGCACCTGATGATCTCTCTCTCCGCAGCACTACAAGCGCTCTGTACATCTGCACCTGATGATCTCTCTCTCCCCAGCACTACAAGCACTCTGTGCATCTGCACCTGATGATCTCTCTCTCCCCAGCACTACAAGCACTCTGTGCATCTGCACCTGATGATCTCTCTCTCCGCAGCACTACAAGCGCTCTGTGCATCTGCACCTGATGATCTCTCTCCCTAGCACTACAAGCGCTCTGTGCATCTGCACCTGATGATCTCTCTCTCCGCAGCACTACAAGCGCTCTGTACATCTGCACCTGATGATCTCCCCCCCAGCACTACAAGCGCTCTGTGCATCTGAACCTGATGATCTCTTTCTCCAGCACTACAAGTGCTCTGTACATCTGTACCTGATGATCATTCTCTCCCCTGCACTACAAACGCTCTCTTCAACTGCAACTGATGATCTCTCTCCCCAACACTACAAGCGCTCTGTGCATCTGAACCTAATGTTTACTCTTTCCCCAGAATTACAAGCGCTCATTGCATCTGCACATAATGATCTCTCTCTCCACAGCACTACAAGTGCTCTGTGCATCTGTACCGGATGATCTCTCTCCCCAGCACTACAAGCGCTCATTGCATCTGCACCTAATGATCTCTCTCTCCCCAGCATTACAAGCACTCTGTGCATCTGTAACCGATGATCTCTCTCACCCCAGCACTACAAGCGCTCTGTGCCTCTGCAACTGATGATCTCTCTCTCCCCAGCACTACAAGCACTCTGTGCATCTGCATCTGATGATTTCTCTCCCCAGCACTGTAAGCACTCTATGCATCTGTACCTGATGATCACTGTGTCCATAGCAATGTAAGCAGTCTGTGCTGCTGTACCTAATGATCACTGTGTCAGTAGAACTTTAAGCACACTTTGCATCTGTACCTGATGATCACTGTGTCTGTAGCACTGTACGCACTCTGTGCTGCTGCATATAATGACTACTGTGTCTGTAGCACTGTAAGCACTCTGGGCTACTGTACCTTATGATTACTGTGTCTGTAGCAATGAAAGCACTCTGTGCTGCTGCATATGATGATTAATGTGTCTGTAGCAATGAAAGCACTCTGTGCTGCTGTACCTGATGATTACGGAGTCTGTAGCACTGTAAGCACTCTATGCTGCTGTACCTGGTAATTACTGTGTCTGTAGCACTGTAAGCACTCTGTGCTGCTGTACCTGTTAATTACTGTGTCTGTAGCACTGTAAGCACTCTGTGCTTCTGCATATGATGATTACTGTGCCTGTAGCACTGAAAGCACTCTGTGCTGCTGTACCTGATGATTACTGTGCCTGTAGCACTATAAGCTCTCTGTGCTGATGTACCTAATGATTACTGTGTCTGTAGCACTGTAAGCACTCTGTGCTGCTGCATATGATAGTTACTGGGTCTGTAGCACTGTAAGGACTCTGTGCTGCTGTACCTGATGATTACTGTGTCTGTAGAATGGTAAGCACTATAAGCTGCTGCATATGATGGTTACTGTGGCTGTAGCACTGTAAGCACTCTGTGCTGCTGTACCTGATGATTACTGTGTCTGTAGCACTGTAAGGACTCTGTGCTGCTGCATATGATGATTACTGTATCTGATACACTGAAATAACTCTGTGCTGCTGTATATGTTGATCACTGTGCCTGTAGCACTATAAGCACTATGTGCTGCTGCATATGCTGATTACTGTGTCTGTAGCACTATAAGCACTCTGTGCTGCTGCATATGATGATTACTGTGTCTGTAGCACTATAAGCACTATGTGTTGCTGCATATGATGATTACTGTGTCTGTAGTACTGTAAGCACTCTGTGATGCTGTATATGATGATCACTGTTTCTGTAGCACTATAAGCACTATGTGTTGCTATATATGATGATTACTGTGTCTGTAGCACTATAAGCACTCTGTACTGCTGCATATGATGATTACTGTGTCTGTAGCACTATAAGCACTATGTGTTGCTATATATGATGATTACTGTGTCTGTAGCACTATAAGCACTCTGTGCTGCTGCATATGATGATTACTGTGTCTGTAGCACTATAAGCACTCTGTGCTGCTGCATATGATGATTACTGTGTCTGTAGCACTATAAGCACTCTGTGCTTCTCCATATGATGATTACTGTGTCTGTAGCACTATAAGCACTCTGTGCTGCTGCATATGATGATTACTGTGTCTGTAGCACTATAAGCACTATGTGTTGCTGCATATGATGATTACTGTGTCTGTAGCACTATAAGCACTATGTGTTGCTGCATATGATGATTACTGTGTCTGTAGCCCTATAAGCACTATGTGTTGCTGCATATGATGATTACTGTGTCTGTAGCACTATAAGCACTATGTGTTGCTGCATATGATGATTACTGTGTCTGTAGCACTATAAGCACTATGTGTTGCTGCATATGATGATTACTGTGTCTGTAGCACTATAAGCACTATGTGTTGCTGCATATGATGATTACTGTGTCTGTAGCACTATAAGCACTATGTGTTGCTGCATATGATGATTACTGTGTCTGTAGCACTATAAGCACTCTGTGCTGCTGCATATGATGATTACTGTGTCTGTAGTACTGTAAGCACTCTGTGATGCTGTATATGATGATCACTGTGTCTGTAGCACTATAAGCACTATGTGTTGCTATATATGATGATTACTGTGTCTGTAGCACTATAAGCACTCTGTGCTGCTGCATATGATGATTACTGTGTCTGTAGCACTATAAGCACTCTGTGCTGCTGCATATGATGATTACTGTGTCTGTAGCACTATAAGCACTATGTGTTGCTGCATATGATGATTACTGTGTCTGTAGCACTATAAGCACTCTGTGCTTCTCCATATGATGATTACTGTGTCTGTAGCACTATAAGCACTCTGTGCTGCTGCATATGATGATTACTGTGTCTGTAGCACTATAAGCACTATGTGTTGCTGCATATGATGATTACTGTGTCTGTAGCACTATAAGCACTATGTGTTGCTGCATATGATGATTACTGTGTCTGTAGCACTATAAGCATTATGTGTTGCTGCATATGATGATTACTGTGTCTGTAGCACTATAAGCACTATGTGTTGCTGCATATGATGATTACTGTGTCTGTAGCACTATAAGCACTATGTGTTGCTGCATATGATGATTACTGTGTCTGTAGCACTATAAGCACTATGTGTTGCTGCATATGATGATTACTGTGTCTGTAGCACTATAAGCACTATGTGTTGCTGCATATGATGATTACTGTGTCTGTAGCACTATAAGCACTATGTGTTGCTGCATATGATGATTACTGTGTCTGTAGCACTATAAGCACTATGTGTTGCTGCATATGATGATTACTGTGTCTGTAGCACTATAAGCACTATGTGTTGCTGCATATGACGATTACTGTGTTTGTAGCACTATAAGCACTATGTGTTGCTGCATATGATGATTACTGTGTCTGTAGCACTATAAGCACTATGTGTTGCTGCATATGATGATTACTGTGTCTGTAGCACTATAAGCACTATGTGTTGCTGCATATGATGATTACTGTGTCTGTAGCACTATAAGCACTATGTGTTGCTATATATGATGATCACTGTGTCTGTAGCACTATAAGCACTCTGTGCTGCTGCATATGATGATTACTGTGTCTGTAGCACTATAAGCACTATGTGTTGCTGCATATGATGATTACTGTGTCTGTAGCACTATAAGCACTATGTGTTGCTGCATATGATGATTACTGTGTCTGTAGCACTATAAGCACTATGTGTTGCTGCATATGATGATTACTGTGTCTGTAGCACTATAAGCACTATGTGTTGCTGCATATGATGATTACTGTGTCTGTAGCACTATAAGCACTATGTGTTGCTGCATATGACGAATACTGTGTTTGTAGCACTATAAGCACTATGTGTTGCTGCATATGATGATTACTGTGTCTGTAGCACTATAAGCACTATGTGTTGCTGCATATGACGATTACTGTGTCTGTAGCACTATAAGCACTATGTGTTGCTGCATATGACGATTACTGTGTTTGTAGCACTATAAGCACTATGTGTTGCTGCATATGATGATTACTGTGTCTGTAGCACTATAAGCACTATGTGTTGCTGCATATGATGATTACTGTGTCTGTAGCACTATAAGCACTATGTGTTGCTGCATATGATGATTACTGTGTCTGTAGCACTATAAGCACTATGTGTTGCTGCATATGATGATTACTGTGTCTGTAGCACTATAAGCACTATGTGTTGCTATATATGATGATCACTGTGTCTGTAGCACTATAAGCACTCTGTGCTGCTGCATATGATGATTACTGTGTCTGTAGCACTATAAGCACTATGTGTTGCTGCATATGATGATTACTGTGTCTGTAGCACTATAAGCACTATGTGTTGCTGCATATGATGATTACTGTGTCTGTAGCACTATAAGCACTATGTGTTGCTGCATATGATGATTACTGTGTCTGTAGCACTATAAGGACTCTTTCCCTCCTCCTCCTTTGTCTATGTCTGCAATGGCATGGATGACCAAGGACATGCTCTAGATTCCAGGACAGTTCAGGTGAAATCAGGATATTTGGCAACCCTATGATTTATGCCGTCAAATGCTGAAGAAAACTGTATTTCTACTTCTACACCAATTAATCCAATTCCTTTTCTTTCCCCTTTTTCTACAAAACATTTGCTTTCAGGCACAGTCCCTGTTTCTTCTTCAGTGCTCTCCCTCTATTTCTCCCATTCCTTTTCAGTTATGAAATGACTGCCTTCCATATCGCCAAAATGAAAAAGGAAAATGATAAATGCGCTCAGCTCTGGAAATTTAGAGCAACTAGAATAGATAGGTAAACTTATTTCCCAAAATGCCTGAATATGACCCCAAAATCAAGAAAATATGGAGAGCACTATAAACAGCAAGGTCGCCCCTCAGATTATTGCTGTACAAATAAAATATATAAATCAAATTAAATAATTAAAAACACACAATGATCTCATACTAAAGATTCCCAAATATGGCTAAGCAGACCTAAACAGGTCAGTGGAATCCAGAAGAAATCACATTTAAGGGAAATGTAATCTGTTTAATAGACTTTATATTAACTAACTCCCTTTAATCATAGCATTTTAAAGGGCACTAATTTTGAGAAATCCAAAATCGACAGATTATTTAGCTAACTTGTAAACTGCATACAAAGGAGTGATGTGCAAAGGGCATACTTACCATTTCATATCTGGCTCTTGTTCGTTCATTTTGAAATTTTGCAAATTCACGCCTATCGTGAATAGTAACAAGCAACTTCCAGACTGCCAGAAGAACCAATCCAACCAGTAGAATGCTGCCCACTACAGCCAGCAAGACAGTCAGTGCGTCAGGTGCAGAGCCACATTCTGCGGAGGGTAAAGATTGCTGTAATATGCATGTATGGCAGGGAAAATGTAGCAATAATCTAGAGAGATTTTGAACTCTTTTATTCCCCAATTTGCAGTGATTATGTCCCTGGATTGCAAAACTATTTTATTATGTCCCTAGACAGCAAAACAATTACAATTTTGCTAACAAATTGGAGAATATATTTAATGGATTTATTTTAAATGCAAATTATTTGCAGCACTGAAGCATTTCACTGCCCTAGCTATTTAATTGTTAGCTACATTGTTCTATCCATGTATCTGCTCTATATAGTTGACAAGGGGGACATTAAACTGCATTTTGAATGAGCAAAGAAATTCAGGAGTCACAGCTTTGCAGATGAGGAAAGGATAGGGGGAGGGGTTGAAAAAATCCATAAGAACCAATCCTGCTCTGTATTTGACTGTTCTCTTCAACAGCACTTCACTCTGGTTGCACTGTGTTAATGAAAACTTACCGAGTGCAGTCAAAGTACAGCACTATTTGGAGAGAACAGCTTGATCTGGAGCAACGCTGCAAAGAAAAACAGCTAACAGTTCCTGCATTCGTCCCATTTTTTCTGCAGATATGCTGTATTTTTTTGCAATGACATCTCAGATCACAGCATGTTCTGCACATTCATTATTTTGCATTCATTCACTATTGTGCCTAGTTTTCCTTTAGCTTACCATACAAGGTGTGTTTTCTCCACACATACCCCAACCATAGGTATACTGTAGCTTTATGAACCCTGCAACATGCTACATAGCAATTACTTTGTATTTGTATAGGATATCATTTATATCATGCATATTATCCCCCACAACAAAGGAGATTAAAACTCGTCTCAACAAGGCTTTCAAAAACGATCTGGACATGTAAAAGCCTTGGAACGTTTTACATTTATTTGTTTGTAGATGCATCTACATGCTGTTCTCAAAATTGACCCCCAAACTATGTGTATTTTAAACTAGACAACCCAAGGTACCTATCATTGTGCCAATTACAGATTGTCCAGTGTAATTGTGGAAGACATCGGGCAACCCTATTAACTAATAGGAAAAAGCTTCCATACCTTTGAGATTTGAACTCACATTTTAGTTTTAGTTATCATCATATTGCATTGCAGCACCAGCAAAAATTGCCTGAGTACTCAGGTCATTGAGGAACTTTGGTCAGTTATAACAAAACTGCACTGTGCAGCTTGATAAAGTTTGTAAATTGATAAACTGCTTGCTCTTTGTAACAGCATATTGTTCCCTATACCAGGTAAGAGTTTTAATGGAAACCAGTTATTTATTTTTACTGACCTGGTTCCCGGAGAACAGTGAGGATAGACTTTTCCTCCTCTTCAGTGTACATAAATCTCATGAGACAGTCTTTCTCAGTCTTGTAACTGCACAGAACAGCTTCAGGATTGCTTGTTTCTGGTATGGGAAGACAAAAACAAAGTTATAACCAATAGATATTAGGAATGGGCAAATAGCAGAATTTTACAAACTTAAAAAAAATTATGTATATTTGTTGTAACAACCAAAAATAATCTAGCAAATACTCATACAACAGAAATGATTACCTGCATTTCAAAGGATCTGCATGCAAAGTAAGTAATTTAGCCAATTACGGAGCCTATATAGGAGGGTCAGGGGTTTGGATTCTCTGGAGTAATGGAAAAACCTTCATTTTTAGGGACGGGTTAAATGTAGCCAAAATAAATAATTTAAGTTACAGGTTTTTTTTTTGTTTTCTTGCTTTTTTTTTTTTTTTTTACATATTTTATGGTGAATGTAATTTTGAGTTTATAGCCTATGGAATCTCATATCTGCATACACTTATTATCTTCAGATTTCACAAACATCATTTCAATAGCTGCTAAATACTCAGTTCAAATTACTTGTACTGTTGGTTTTCTCCTTGTTGAAGTTTATAGACTTGGTAATAAGGGCCTAAAAACAAAATATTATTTAGCCAAGGTTGTTTTCACATGAAATCACAATCTTCTTATGGACTTGGCTCAAAAATATTGCAAAACAAACCTCAATATCATACAAAATAAATCTCCCCATACAAAGATTGTAACTTGTTTAGATCACGTAGAATCATTTCTGCTATGTTTTACCAAGTGTATGAGATGTGATTGCTTGGTACACTTATGAATATTCCAAATGATTCTAGCCACATTACAATTTGCTGCAACTTTGGGGGATTCATTTAAAATAATTGACAGAAGGTCAGCAGTTGGAGTCTAACCTTACCATATAGTTTTGAAAGTCAATCTCACTTTTCTTCGATACCTATCAACTATCATGTCATATGATATATTATGCTACACGTAACAGGACAACACCACAGGAAGCAATATCAGAGACTACAACCCCAACAAAACATCTGCTGACAAATCACTGGTGAGCGTGTCTTGATTTATCTAACTATATCATGCAATTTCCCTGGACCAGTCTATAGAATCGTAAATAGATATTTACAAACAATGTATCAAATATAGGAAGCATTTATGCAAACAGTATGACTTAAAAATTCACTCAAGGCCAATGAAGAAAGACTTAGGGATTTTGTGTGTGTGTGTGTGTGTGTGTGTGTGTGTGTGTGTGTGTATGTATGTATGTATGTATCTATCTATATATACATATACATATATATATATATATATATATAAAAATAGATATTTACAAACAATGTATCAAATCTAGGAAGCATTTATGCAAACAGTATGACTTAAAAATTCACTCAAGGCCAATGAAGAAAGACTTAGGGATTTTGTGTTTGTGTGTGTGTATGTATGTATGTATGTATGTATGTATGTATGTATCTATATATATATATATATATATATATATATATATATATATATATATATATATATATATATATATATAAAAACATAGAAATAGTTGAAAGACAGGATCCAGTGTAAATCCCACTGTGTCCACAACAATAAAAGCCAGCATGAGAGAGTTTCAAAATATCACCTTTAATGTTACAAAAAGCATAACGTTTCAGCCACACACAGAGGCCTTGGTCCCATGTATCATGGACACAGTGGGATTTACACCAGATCCTGTCTTTCAACTATTTCTATGTTTAAATTTACAATGGCCATAAAGTGGCCGATGATGTGGGTGCTGATCTTTGTATATTTTTTATATATCTATATCTCTCTCTATATATATATATATAAACTCACATTTTGTTCCTGTTTTGCAGCTAGTGTGCAGGCCAGTACCTAATTACAATATAAAGATTTGTTATTAAGTTGACCATTTTACTAAAATAGTTTTGCTGACATTAAAAATGTCCAAATAAATTCTTGAACTGACAGCTCAGCAGCATCTGGGATCATCTGGCGACGAGCAATGAGAAAAGGGAGGGGGCCAATAACATGGTGTCAGCTCCAGCTCTCCACGCGAAACGCATAACTCTGGGGAAGAATGGAATTCCTTAACATGCCAGGGGTTTCCTGCTTGGACATATGGACCAAATTAGCAATAGACTTAAATGTTTGAAATGGGGAGATGCAAAACATTAAGCACAGTTTAAGAAAACACTGACAGCTCACAATCTGAAAAAACAAACATAAGAGCCATATATCGTGGCAAAATATGTGTAATTAGAACAATAAAGTTGATTTATTCTATAAGAATTCAACTTTAATCCTTTCGATTTTTGAAGATGGAAATAAGACCAGGATCAGAATAGTATATTGTATACAATAACACTACTTTAGTAACTAAGTCATTTTTGGATTAATCATCTGGAACCAGCACACGGATGCAGCTAAAAACCTAGAATATCTGCATATTTACTACCCACTAGTCATACCTGGCAATGTCTTTGCTAAAAATACTACTTACCAAGCAAATCAACTGTGACAATCTCATCCTTACAGAGTCTGTGACATGTATGGTTATCAGCCAGTCGCCCAGTCTGGTACAATCTACATTCGATGCAATCTCTGCAATGTAAAAAACAGCACAAGATTTACTGAAAATTATTGTATATTGAGTTGGGGAGCTTGTCCTGAACACCTCTACCGCCTTTGAGACAATGTGGGACTAACACTCACAGCATTAGTCTAAATTACATTTTCATATGATGACAAATTGCTAACAATTTGACATTGGAAGTAGCAGGAAATACATGTTTGTGAATTTCAGGTGGGAGGGTAATCTCTACTCTGCCTCAATAATTAACCTTACAAGCTGATTAGCCCCTTCACTGCCAGAAATTTAAAGTAAGTTGCGCAAAGCCATGCGCGTCTACTATTTATGAACAAAGGGGATCCCAGAAAAGCTTTTATAACCTTTTGTCACATGACTGCAGTAGTTTGCAGTGACGTGCGGTGAGGCATTGGCTATAAAATGCCAGAGAAACACACACGCACACACATATATATATATATATATATATATATATATATATATATATATATATATATATATAAACATTAATGATACATTAAAACCATGTTTACTGTCCTTTTTTGTTCTGGGGGACAGGGAAATCAGTGAAAAGAAAAAAAGAAAATAATATGCTTATTTGACAAATGCAGCTTATAATTTGTGTTTTTAATGTTCCTTTAAACACATTTTTGCAAAACTGCTGCCATAAAGTTTCTCTAAATAGCACTCCACTTGTAATCTGGCCCTTAAAGGGACAGTAACCCCCCATATTTTCTTTTATGATTTAGATAGAACATACAACTTTTCAATTTACTTTTATGATCAAATTTGCTTCATTATCATGTTATTTATTGCTGAAGGAACAGCATTGCGCTACTGGTAGCTAGCTGAACACATCTAGTAAACCAATCACAAGAGACAAATGTGTGCAGGCACCAATAAGCAGCAGCCCCCACTAGCGTATATGTGCATATTCTTTTTCATTAAGGGATACAAAGAGAACAAAGCACATTTGAAAATAGAAGTGAATTTAAAAGTGCCTTAAAATTACATGGTCTATTTGAAACATGCAAGTTTAATTTTGACTTTCCCTTTAATTGCTAAATTATATTTTGTCCGAACAATTATTAATTTGCCAACAAAGAAAACAATATCTCTAAGAAAAAAATGTATTAGCTCAGAACATTATGTTGCGCATTATCCTCAATTTATGTGTGTTCTAATTACATTCTCTCAGAGTAGATTACATTCTAAATGTTTTTATCTGAACAGTTTATTACATCTCAATTAAAGATTAAATTGGTGTTTGTTGGTCAATAGAAAGGCTATTTATAAAAGACAAATTGTTCAATTAATTAAAAAATACAATTGTTTTGGTAACTAGATTGATTTTGTATATGTACCTCTACATTGGAGGTTTCATTTAAACAACACAGACACATTTAACAAACTAAAATAAATTAAAAAACATCCAGTATACAGCCATTCAAACAGTAATACCACAAAAAAAATAGTTTGACTAGATTCTGTCATTCATAATGAACTGTTTCTTTCTGCATATATACATTTAGTATAGC
This sequence comes from Bombina bombina, assembly GCF_027579735.1. Classification (NCBI taxonomy): domain Eukaryota; kingdom Metazoa; phylum Chordata; class Amphibia; order Anura; family Bombinatoridae; genus Bombina; species Bombina bombina. Next base: position 295,432,586 of record NC_069499.1, on the reverse strand, counting down.
GGTTGCAATATTTTTTCTTTCCTACTGCTAAATTATATTCAGAACAATGAGAAATGTTATATTGTCTAATCCTCTGGTTAGGGTGTTAGCGATGTTATAGTATTTATGGGAGTTGTGCTGATACATTACAAATTAAATACTCTAAACTCAAGTTACATTATTTAAATCTCACTTTTTTCATGCACTAGACTTTAAAAGGGATATTAAACCCAATTTTTTTATTTCATGATTCAGACAGAGCATTCAAATTTTAAGCAACTTTCTAATTTACTCCTATTATCATTTTTTCTTTGTTCTCTTGGTATCTTTATTTGAAAAAGTAGGAATGTAAGCTTAGGAGACGGCTTATTTTTGGCTCAGCACACTGGTTAGCGCTTGCTGATTGGTGGCTACAAGTGCTGCACCAAACATGGGCTGGTTCCTAAGCTTTACATTCCTACTTTTCAAATAAAGATAGAAAGATAAAATGAAAAATTGATAATAGCAGGAGTAAATTAGAAAGTTGCTTCAAATTGTATGCTCTATCTGAATCATGAAAGAGAAAAATTTGGCTTAGTATCTCTTTAAATAACTTTGCTTCCAGTCTTGTATGTAACCAATAACCACTCAGGGGTTTTCTTGGCAACTATGGAAATGGCTCATCTGATTGTATATAGGAGAGTCAGAGGACATTCCAATGAAAAAAGGGGGGTGCCAAATTTGAGTACAAGCCAAACAATACATTTCTAATGCCATCAGCAGTTTAACATGCCTATATAGGGGAAAACAACAGTGTAAATGCTAGTTCTGAATTACTGTAGTAGAGTGCTATAAACTCAGGATAGGTTAAATTATTCAGGATGTCATAGCAAAAGATTGTGTATACAATTCATATTAAAGGCCATCATCAATACAATGTGTTCCAACATAGGACAGATAAAGAGTAAGAAACCATTCACTGCTCAGGATATCATTAAAAAAAGAAACGTAAAGTCCATTTATCAGGAAACTGGGAAGATAGAAATTGAAGAAACCGGGAAGATAGAAAATCCAAAACAACAAAGCCATCCTCAAAAAGATTATTTATAGCTGGTAAATGAGTCAAAACCAGCAATATGCATTGCAGCAATACTCACGGCACTGCGTGCAGAACAACTGCGCCTGCTGACAGAAGTAGTAGGTTGGCGTTGGTCCGGATGGCCAAACTTACAATTGAGATGCTCCTTTCTCCCTTCCCTATCCATATGTGTATATGTGCATGCTTGCTTCCAATTTCGCCGCTCCTTGCCACTTCTGAGTCCTAACTTAGCAGCTGATCTGAGGCTCAGACATTGTAAACGCTCCCTGGCCTTGTGATGAAGATGTTGTCAGGTGCGCAAGGAGCTGATTGGCTCCCCTGGGTCAGCTCCAAAGAGGCCGTTAATAGAGCGCCTCAAATGGGCACTAATGGGCCGTGCGATAAGCTAGTACCACCATCCACCAGTGGGTGGCGCAGCTATTGTGAGCCCATGGCCCAAAGTAACAAGCATGATGCACAATGGGGAGGGCAGCAGACCTGCTTGTGCATCTCCATTGCGCAATATGTAGGTGATTTTTTTTTAAACATTTTGTACTTTTTCTTTTAAAGCAGTGATAAATAAATCCTTTTTTGGCCTCCCCTACCTCTAGTGATTGCACGTCACTGGTTGTGTGTAAATATTTTTGGCCAAATAGTGGCATCAAATATACCAAAATGGGCCTAGATCAATACCTAGGGCTGTTTACTTTAAAGATATATATAGTTTTCATAGGTAAATCAAAATATCAAAAGCTCTATTTCTGTTTAAACAGAGTGATGGCAAAAATGCTAAGAATGCAATGACAACCATCCACTCCTTGGTGCCCCATGACAGTGCACAAGTGATCCCACAAGGATCAAGTGCCCCCTCTGGCTGTTAGGGACCATTCCCACATCTCTATTAGTGGCCAGATCTCCAAAAACATAACAAATGTAATACATTTAAAATATATATATATATTAAACACAACAAAGAATAAAACATTATTTTAAATGTATTTCTTGCATTAAAAGATGGCCTTATTATTATGCCTCACATTACCCACAAACAGAGTTGTAAGTGTCCATGTCAGTCAGAGAAATTGCACTACCTGATAGTTTAAAAATAAATATTAAAAATGTAAAAAAAAAAGTGAGCGATGATCTAGAGCAGATCCCTAAAAATAAAATAGGCAAATGCAATCTATTCGCTAATGAAAAAAAGTCTTAGAAAGCCTTAGAAATTATGAGTCTTTGGTCATTAGACAGGCCGACATGGGTGGGGGGATAGTCTTGCAGAATATTGACGATTACCTCTTGGAGGCCAGAAAGATCCTCCATGATGTATTATATTATACTTGACTAACTCATGATCCCACCTTGCAATATTTGGCGGTTCTTTAAAGGGACAGTATACACTCATTTTCATATAACTGCATGTAATAGACACTACTATAAAGAATAAGATGCACAGATACTGATATAAAAATCCAGTATAAAACTGTTTAAAAACTTCCTTAGAAGCTCACAGTTTTGCTCTGTTGAAAAGGTAGCTGGAAAGCCCACTGCAAGTGGCAAATAAGACACTCCCTCCCCTTCTTTTGCACATGAAAAGACCCTTTACACAAACAGGAGCAAGCTGGAGAAGGTAGCTGACGGTATTTTCATAAAACTTTGGGGCTTGGTTAGGAGTCTAAAAATCAGAGCAATTTTATTTAAAAATAAGCAAAACTATACATTAAAAAAAACAAAAAACTTTATGGGCTATATAAATAGATCATCTACAAAACATATATGCAAAAAAAATGGGTGTATAATGTCCCTTTAAAGATCTTGTAGACTTTGCAAATACTGAAGTAATGTTATCTAAAAAGGAGAGGGAATTTCTGGTCCCCAAGGAGCCTAATCATGCCTTTTATTACCACCTCCCTAAAATGCATAAAAACCCCACCTGCCCACAACATGTCTTCCTATGTCGACTATTTTCTTTATAGAAGTATTGTATAAGGAAATTGGAATCTTTGGTGATCACTCAAGATATGATATGGATCACTTGTGATGTCCAGGCGTTGTACTTGAATATTCCCCACAATATGGGGATTTCAGCGGTGTCTGGATATCTCGAAGAAGACTTCTATTTACCTGAGACTCAAAAATAATTTATTTTGCAGTTGATATTGTTTATCCTGAGCAGAGATAGGCACAAACCAAGGCTGTGGCGGACATTTTCCAAAGTAGAGACCTTAGTGAAGGACACTAAGGTACATTTCAAATAAAAAACATTAAAAAACACTCTTTACAGAGAGGGTAGTGGATTTATCGTGGAATAGCCATTCAGCAGAATTGGTAGAGAAGGGCAGTACATGAAAAGTGCTGCCCTGCATTATGCTTCATTACAGACATTCTTTATAATCCCTCCCTCACTGGATATCCCCAACTGCAGCATACCAATGACCATACAGCATGGGCAGCACTTTTCATGTACTGCCCATCAGCATGCAGAAATAAAATATGTATCTGTGGTGAAGCAGGACTTAATTCCACCTGTGTACAAGCAGGGCATAATTGTTACCAGCTTTCCTAGATCTATTCCCTGCAGAAAGCCTGTTTTAACCCTTCACTCTCCCCTGGGTGGTCTAAGCATGCATACCCCCTTGCTGCTAACACATTCACTGGGGTCCCAGTACAAACAGAACAGCAGCCTCTTTAAACGGGCTGCTCTGACTTCCATCATTCTGCAAAACTGGCGGTGGACACTGCAAGGGCCAGTCACGGACACCAGTGTCCGTGTACGGACACCTTGCCTATCCCTGTGTGATAGCTATGGATTGACTTTATTGTTGTGGATCTCAACTGCAGACAACGTAGTGCAAAGGAAGTGAATATGAGTAGTTTTACTCCTGTTAACTGGTTACAGGAGAGAGATAAGCAAGAAAGTTCTAGCTGACTGCTAGATGACAATCAGCGTGTATTCAGCAGGAACCTACTTTACAAGTTAAAGTCCCAATCTTTGATAAGAGAAAGCTGGTCTCTTCAACTGTGTGAGTATTTGAGGAGCGCTGGAATAGTACACTGCTGAGATAGGAGCGGAGTCAGCGTGAGAGATGGGAGAGGTGCTACCGCTGCAGAGAGCTGACAGGCACAGAGGGGTGTGTGACGCCTGACCAATCGGCAGCAGGAATACGCTGACAGGCAGAGGCTTGTGAGGAGTTCACAGCGCAGCGTCTGAGCCGGGACTCTGGTTGCGGTAGTGGGATTTCAGGATCTCCGGTTGATTTAGGGTGCGTGTGTGAGCACCGGATGATGAATCCTTAAGACGGCTGTAGATCTGAGGTAGTAATAATGGAGCTTCACAGGAGGCGCCCCTGATTGTTGCTCCACAAGTGAGTTGAAGTAATCAAAGTCAGATAGCACTTGATGAAAGATAAGTCCTTAGGTTTTGTAATCAGGACAGGACAAATAACTGAAAGTACTACGTTTAGTAGTTTAGTTGTAATCCAAATAGTAGGTGATGATTCTTTAGTTAAGCCAGGAGGTTAGAACAAGCAGCTACTAGCAAGTTTGCACGCTGTACACTAACAAATTAATTGGCACCTGGAAGGGGGAGGTGTAGGTTTAAATAAGCAGTGCTTAAAGGTGTACACATGCAGGTAAGAACATGACACCCTGATCCTGAGACACAATTATTTTGTGTTTCAGGATGAATTCTATTTTCAGACTAGGGGGAACGCTATGGGTACCAGGTTCGCCCCGAGTTATGCCAATTTATATATGGGGTAATTCAAACAACAATATATTTATGACTCTAGACATGGGGCGAGCCTGGTATTCTATGGACGATATATTGATGACCTGATCTTCGCTTGCAGAGGTGATATATCATCTGCAAATGCATTTGTGGAACATCTTAACAATAACGATAGGGGCCTGTCATTTACTAGCTCTATTAATAATGAGACAATTGTTTTTTTGGATCTTAATCTTCGGCTTGTTAATGGGAAGGTCACTATTACAACTTATTTTAAGACAGTAGACTGTAACAGTTATCCAGATTTCACCAGCAATCATTATCTGTGGAAAAGGAATGTCCCATATGGACAGTTTAAACGAGTATGTCGTAATTGTAGTACACTATCAGATTATGACATGCAAAGTATGATTCTCAAAGAAAGATTTATGGAGAAAATATATCCGTCCCCTATTATAGATCAGGGATATAGAAGAGACAAATTGGATGATAGGGACGAATATTTTTCAAAAAAAAAAATGTAGTGCAGAAAGGAAATCATGTGAAAAATCATACAATGTTTATTACACAATATAATTGCAATCATAATTTGATAAAAACAAATAATAAATAAACATTGGAATATCCTAACTAAGCATCCGATTCTAAGGGAACTTAAAGGGCCACTGTAAGTAAATATTTTCTATGCCTGTTACTAACTACCTACCCCAAATACGCTTTTAATCAATAGCATTTCATTAACATATCTCTACCGTATATCAGAAATCTTGTCTGCAAATTGAATTGTTTTCCAAACCCACTCCTTGGGTATCCTTTGCTCTGTACCAATCCATTAACAATACCTAGGTTTCAAAATGGCGCTTTAAACACAAAGTTATTGGTTTAAGTATTTTGAACATGCAGTGCTGAAAATAGTGGGCAGGATAACGTGACATCATCGGCGAATAAAAGATATAACTTTTAGAACGATATGAAACTTAGTTTTGGAAAAATATAGGTCAGTAGGTTTTAATTAATGTTTATTAACTTTAATATGTTAGTTGTTTAGCTTAAAAATTATAACAGAAAGTAATCCTTTTAATAGAATCAAAACCTACGATAGTTTTCAAAAAGGCTATTAAATTCTAGCTCCAAGCTAAATAATGAAACATAAGAAAAACACTGTGTCCAAAATTTTAACAACGGGCAAAAGGGCGATACCTCAGGGATCTCACAGATGTGGGGTGAAAAGATGCAAGATGTCTGTCCATATTGGACACAAGAAACAAAAATTTCAATTTAATGTGACCAAACGGATCTATTCCATAGTTGGTCACATATCTTGTGCATCTAACTATAGGATCTATCTCCTCTCCTGAATCTGTGGGATCCAATATGTAGGTCGCACCTGTAGGTGGCTCAGTATCAGGTGGCCTGAACATCAACGTAATATGAAGAACTAAATGTGAGAAAATCCCAGGCGCCTACCCTAAGGAGGCTAGGTTAAAGTTTCGGATATACCAGTGTGGTTATAAAATATATGTATTTTAATATATAGATACAGATGATTAAGAACAATGAATACAAATTAAAACAAATTACAAGGCAAACTTCATGGATCCATGATAAAATACAGTGTGTTACAAATGAAATAAAAACACTGAGATAAAAACAATACACAATTAATCCAAGGACAAACAGGCTCATCTTGCTTTGAGATTTCATTTCGAGTTTCCTTTGAAATTCATCTCCTTAGGGTAGGCGCCTGGGATTTTCTCACATTTAGTTCCTTACACTGGGTAACAGCTAGGAGTCACCCGCTTGCAGGCTCATAGGTAATATGAAGAACTATAAATGACATAGTGTTTCAAGACATTGTAGTGCTAAACATAACGGTGATATTAAATGCTTTTCCATTTCCCCGATAGAATTAATTCCTAAATAGATTCTTCAGACTGGTATTTAGAGTTTGTCATCTACCAATGTCCCCCTAGCAACTCTATTATATGGGTCACTTATTAGTTACACCTCAATCCACTTATTCTTGTGGGTTCTAGTTACAGAGGACATTTATTTCATTATATTAGTTGGCATCCCCTCCTATAATAGGTAGCTCTTTTTATCACCTATACTTTTATCATAGTATCTGGGATATCATGTGATTTTGTGTAATTTAATTATTATTTTTTCTATTTGATGGACCCGTTGTGTGGTCCTTATTAATTATATATTTTTTTATACTATCATCTATAATAAGTAACTTTTGTCATCGCCTACATTGCTATTATGGTGATCGAGATTTTATTTAATTTTTTGTTATTTAAAACTCATGTTATTTAAAATGATTTAGGGGGTGATTTTCCTTATGATTAACAATATTTTTATGTTTATATTTAGTGATCACTTTAAAAAGTTCACTAACGTTTACACATGTATTATATATGATATACGTTTAGAATGTTCTTTCCTCTTTAGGTTTATTATATAAGTTATGGTGATATATGTGTGTATATATATATATATATATATACACACTATTGGTCTTTTTATACTATCTTATTCTAATGTCCATATTATTATTGTGAATTATGGGTATTTTGTAAATCATGTTGTTATTTATTAATGTATTATTTTCAGTGTTCCTCTGTCATTCATTTATTAGCCTACAAGCATGTTTGCTATAGAATACATAGTAATTTTTAGCTTTCAATGTAGCATGGTCTATCAAGCAATTGTTTTTAACTACCGATTTCCCAATAGGGGTGTGGGCAGCAACCGTTCACTGATTGGCTCGAGGGTCATATATGTAGAGCAAGGAATTTTAGTTAGTTACAGCCTGATGAAACAGCACTATATGGCTGAGAAACGCGTTGCTGTATATATGTGTTTTTAATAAAATTGTTACTTTTTAATTACCCTTGCTCTGCGGAGTATTTTACTTTTGGTGTTTGTGGGTATCGTAATCCTTTTGCTGAGACACAGAGGATGAGCGCCCTTTTTCACACACCCTCCAGCCATTCCAGTTGATTGGCGCAGGCATCGAGGATGCCTCTAAAGCCTTCGACCGGTGAGACACCATCACGTGATCAGCTCCTGCTAGCTGGAAGTTAGTCTATCGGGTGACTTAGAGGTCCCGGCCTGTTGTGATTGGCACCGCTTGTGCCTTCTCTTATGTGAGTAGCCATCTGCTTGGTCTGTTTGTGTACTCTGTGTACTTTGTGCAGACGATATTGTCCTATGTGGCGCCTCTCTTTCTGTCTCTACGGGATTTTGTCATCAAGAATGTTAACTCAAATAACAACTACATGTTTAAAAAGTGAGAGAAATTATACAAATGTGTTTCACACCCCTTTAAATATACACTGACAGTCTCCCATAACATTATGCAACAGAGACCAAATGTAGACCAGCAACCAGGTAATTATCTCTTTTGAGAAGGTGCACGTAGGAAAGGCAACCTCCAACTAGTACAACATACAGCAAAGTAAACACTCCACAGCACCATATAATCCTTAAAGGGACACTAAACTCAAAATATTTAATTCATGATTCAAGTAGAGAATACAATTTTAAACAGCATTCCAATTTACTTCGATTTTCTAATTTGCTTCATTCTTTAGATATGCTTTGTTTAAGAAATACCGATGCATATTGTTGAGCCAATCACACGAGGCATCTATGTGCCACAACCAATCAGCAGCTACTGAGCCTATCTAGATATGCTTTTCAGCAATGTATATCAAGAGAATTAAGCAAATTAGATAATAGAAGTAAATTAGAAAGTTGTTTAAAATGGCATGCTCTTTCTAAATCATGAAAAAAAAATGGGTTTCATGTCCCTTTAAGTTGCTTTATTGAAGAATACAAACAGACAGGTATGCAACGTTTCGGGATCACAGTCCCTCAATCATGCCCTATTAAAGGACCGTGATCCCGAAACGTTGCATACCTGTCTCTTTGTATGCTTCAATAAAGCAACTTAAGGATTATATGGTGCTGTGGAGCGTTTATTTGCCATTGCATTATGCAGCTTTTACCTTTTGGTTCCACAGGCATCAGGACACGTTGGGCATTTCTCACACGTCTGTCCAAAGGCTCCTGGCTCAATGCACTGGCACTGACCGCACAAACAGGTGCCCTTCCCACTACAGAGCTGGCCATCCTCCGACACACAGCCGCTGATATCTGTGGTGCAGTTGCAGTTGTCACCAATAAAGCCAGCGTGGCACTTACACTCTCCACAATCACACTCTCCATGACCTACAAAAAGCAAGCATACATTGCATTTAAAGGAGCAGTTAACACTCAGTAATTACAGGACATTTCTGTAACATATCAGCCAAGTGTAAACATTTTCAAAGCAAATTATCACATTATTTGCTGCCATTGTTTTTCAATAGCCAAACTCCACCTTTCACTAGCCTTATTTGGAGCAGCCAAACCAGGCCTTTTACTGGAGCAGACAATGTTAGAGATATAACTTATGGTAGCAAAAACGGCTTTGTTTTGCAGTTTGCAATATAATAATCCCTGATGAAGTCAAATAGGCATAGATATGTAGCAGGGTTAGGCCTGAGAATTCTGCAGTGTATATTTTTATATACAAGTTTCATTCCTAAAGCACAGGAAAATGGTACAAAATAAATAATAAAAAATATAATGCAAAGTTGTTTTAGTACAGATCATAAAACATTTTATATTACACTCACTGTGTTCCTGTCCCTTTATTAATGGAATTAAATACAGTTTCAAACAGTTATCTTCTTCTATGTGATTGCATTAATACTGTTATCTTTAGTGGGCACAATTTATTTTTTGGGCATGTATAGGCCTTTGGCATGTGACAGAGGTCAAAACAAATAGTTATCAATCCCACTCCTTAAAGGCACATTGTACTGTAAAATTTTGCCTTGAATGTTTTCTCAATTATCCATTTTACCTGCTAGAGTGTATTCAATTGTTATTTTGTTATTTGAAATAGCTGCTTTTGCCCCTTAAAACCGGCACCTGTACTGATTATGTTTGTATGCTCAGTAGAAAAGCTATGTAAACTGGATACAACAGTGTAAATTAACCTCCACTGGGGAGGTAAAGAGAGACATTTTTGTATTTGAAATAGCTGGTTTTGCCTGTTGAAGCAGCCAACTATACGAACTACGAATAGGATTGTATGCCCAGTAGAAAAGCTATACAAACAGGAAATAACGTAAATTAACCTTCCAGTAGAGGGTGGTAAAGAGAGATATTATTGTATCTGAAATAGCTGGCTTTGATTATTGACCCCCCACAGCCCTAATTGGCATTTCAATACCTAACTATTAGACTCTGTACAAAAATATACTTTTCTTTTTTTAATTTTTTATTTCCATGCTCTATCTGAATCATGAACATTTAATTTAAACGTTAGTGGCCCTTTAATAAGCCCTTGATCCACCCCAATGCGTCAAACAGCAGTGCAATGTGCAACAATGCCCTCAAGACAGCATGTTCTACTTCCCACGTACAAAACAAGACCTTTTTATTTCTATAAACACATTTGCAGTGTTGTTAGCCAGTCTAGGTCAAATGATCTTTACTGAGCCAGGAGACAGTGATGTGTTTTTACTCTCAGTATCAGACTAGTGACCAGACAGGACTCTCACTGTTCTGTCAACAACACTACAGCTTGGCCTGATCCTGTTTAAGAATTCCAACTATAAAGCTTCCAAATCAAACCCAAGGAAAGTGTTTAAATAAAAGCCGCAGTGTCACCAGAGAGTCAGATATCCATGGAATACAGAGGATGTTTATGTTTGTAAATCTAATTGTCACACATGACTCTCTTGCTTACAGTGATGAGGCAAATGCAAACACCGCTCTCACAATGGCTTAAATCAAATGGATACTTGATTGGCTGCTGGTGAACCAACACAGCTAATTATGTCACTCATGCACTTTATAATGTGCAATGTAAATGAAATTGCCCAGAGCAATACATGTTCTAGAAAGAGATCACACTGTGGACTTGGAAAGAAGTATAAGAAAATACTAGCAAGCAGGACTGCTTTTAAAGGGACAGTCTAGTCAAAATTAAAATCCTGCGATTCAGATTGCAATTTTAAACAATTTTACTTTTAACATTAAATTTGCTTTGTTTTTTTAATATTCTTTGTTGAAAGCTAAACCTAGGTAGGCTCATATGTTAATTTCTAAGCCCTTAAAGGCCGCCTTTTATCTCAGTGCATTTTGAAAGTGTTTCACAGCTAGACAGCGTTAGTTTACATGTGCCATATAGATAACATTGTGCTCGCTCCTGTGGAGTTATTTATGAGTCAGAACTGATTGGCTAAAGTGCAAGTCTGTCAGAAGAAGTGAAATAAGGGGGCAGTCTGCAGAAACTTAGATACAAGGTAATCACAGAGGTAAAAAGTATATTAATATAACTGTGTTGGTTATGCAAAACTGGGGAATGGGTAATAAAAGGGATTATCTATCTTATTAAACAAAATTCTGGAGTAGACTATCCCTTTAAATTAAGGTAATTAAAACAGTCCATGGGCAGTTCAATTCTATTTATTAAAGAAGGACATTTAAAGGGTTAAACACAAATATAGAGCATACAATTTAAAAAAGTTTCCAATTTACTTCTATTATCAGTTTGTTCCCATAATATTCTTTGTTGAAGACATACCTAGGTAGGCACCTGGAGCACTGAATAACATTCTTGCAAAACTGCTGCCAAATAGTGCTCCAAAAATGGGCCGGCTCCTAAGCATGTGTCCCTGCTTTTCAACAAAAGGTACCAAGAGAACAAAGAAAACTTGTTAATAGAAGTAAATTAGAAAGTTGTTTAAAATCGCATAATCGAGCCTGCTTAGTAGAGGTGGGCTATGGAGAGAGGCAACAGCCATCCAAAGTAAGAAAGGTAAAAATCATTAGATCCCACTTACAAACCTTGTAACTGACAGCTACCGCACTAACAAAAAATCCCAATGTCAGGAGCACTCAATTCAAATTGTAATTTTATTTTCCATCTTCATTTAAAAGGCAAAACAAAAGCGGGATTCATTCATATAGTGGCAGCCACCTGGCTCAAGATGCGGTATTCAAGCAGCAGCGTCTGATTGGGAATGTAGCTATATATTGTACCAATAAAACACCATATAAATGTAGAAATATGTATTTATCAATACATAAAGCATATGCTGCTATGTGAAAGTGAAATATTAGCGGATTAGAATATGCAACCGGGTTTGTGCGAAAGTAGCATTTCTTTCCCACTTTTTTGCTCCCTTCTTTGGAGGAATAGGTTATTACGCTTTTTACACTTGTGGGGTTAGCGCAGGAGCCAAAACAGATTACTTTCAACTTGTAATACAAGTGCTACCTGAAACAGGCAAAAAAGCTTCTAGTGCAGTTAACGCTCAAGCAGGTGTGTTAAATAACGCGCCACTTGTAAGCCGGCCCTTAAAGGATTATGAAACCCAAAAAAAAATATTTTGTGATACAGATGAAGCATAAAATTTTAAAAAACTTTCCAATTTACTTCTATTACTAAATTTGCTTTGTTCCCATGGTATTGTTTGTTGAAGCGATACCTAGGTAAGCATCTGGAGCTCTACATGGCAGGTGCTGCCATCTAATTCTCTTACAAATGGATAATATTCTTGCAAAACTGCTACCATATAGTGCTCGAGACACATGCATGCTCCTAAGCTTGCATCCCAGCTGTTCAAGAAAAGATATAAAGAAAATTTGATAATAGAAATAAATTTGAAAGGTTTTTAAAACGGTATGCTCTATCTGAATCATTGGGTTTCATATCCCTTTAAGTAAAAAAAAATCGAATTTCTGTTTATACATATAGACTTTTGTAATGTGTAAAATAAATGAATAAACCATTAGTTTAAACTTAATTGAAACATTTACATACATCCAGCACAATGAAATATACACAGTCATTGTTTTCCTTGTGTAGAAGTTTCAGTAGTTTTGCATATAAAATAATGGTACCGGGGCGTGTCCGTGCAGCGTACTGGATAGGACGCACATTCTGAATGCTCCAGGGAAATCTTTGATAATCCGCTGATTATTCATTTTTAGCAGCTATATTAAGTATACATTTTACAACTGTGTCACAGTCCAGCTAATTGTGACCCAATTTTTTATTTTCTTAGCTGTTGTTTGATACTGGGGCATCGGATCGGAACATTAAGGCCTAAGGCGGCGGCCTACTATTAGGTACCCACCTCCCCCCCGGGAAGAGCCGGGTCATCAGTGCTGTCAGGAAAGCTGACTTACTGAACCTCTTCAAAACCCATCACTGAGAAGACCTTAAGCTAATCCACTGATCTCTACTACCGAGCAGCATTAAGACTCTTGCAGCGAGGAATAGAGAACTTTACTTAGCGAAACATGACAGGCATGGCGGATGAGAGCTGCCCGACGCAAGATGGAGATCTTTTTGCAAAGTTTGATATCATCATGCACAAGCTAATTGATAGAGCTCCGTATGATTACTTATTAAAGCGTTTAAACTTTGAGAATGAAGCCGCAGCACTCACGACGGACTCACTGGAAGTAGAGCCCTGCAAGGCGCAGACTGGTACCGACTACAAACCCATGCTAAGGGAACCGCGCGGCTCACAGTGTAATCAACCACCCCCCAATACATTCAGAAGCACTCACAGCATAGAACTGCAACCAAGGTCTCCAGAGCACTGGCCGCCGGTTATGGGGAAGCATGTGGAGCTGTCAGATATGACTATAATAGCCAAGGGAGAACCGATCATGCTGAGCATGAAACCAAGGAACCGTACACTAACATATAACCGGACCAATCAGCAAAAGAGGAGGAAAATACCGGCTCAAGCTGTCTTAATACAAAGGGCTGGGGGGGCCCACCCAAAAAAGCACCACCAATTGCCAGACATGCTTCTTACCTGCAAATATAATCGTGATGAATCCCACAGAGGCGGCAACAAGCGGACTACAACACAAGTTACCTCACGGCAAGACATCATATACCTTCATAGGGAGGGACATATCCCAAAGACAGGAGAGGGGTAATCTGAGGACGCCCTTTACAGACATTATACTGCTGAAGTGCCGATAATTGGAACTCTGACAATATTATCATATGCTTTGCAGTGGTGTCAATGACAATGTTGGGACATGTTTCATTGTGGCGCTAGTTCTATGTTCTACAGTTTAATTAGCGTTCATTTCTCTGCTAAAGTTATGTCGGGTAATCATCAGCAATCTGAGGATAGCAATGTTTGGTTGTGTTTTGTAGTATTTTCAGTTTCTTATCATTCTCATGCTCAGCAAGTTACTATTAATGAGCGTATGTGCTCCTCAGGGCGTACGTAACATCGCTGAAGGAGACTACTGCTTCCGGTAAACTATTCCTATGTTATAATTATTATATCTTATTGTGTTGTAAGGCACCGAGGGGCACATCATACCTTTAAATAATACATTTTTGGTTCACAGCACCTTAGAAAGCAAACAAGGCACAGAAGTCTAATTTACATATGCTCCCTGATATGTGACCCGCGGCCGGGGAAGCTGAAGGGAAGAATAGATTATGTAAACATCGAAAATGACATCCTAAACCAAACGCTTCTTAGAACCAGCTTGCCCATACTTAGTCCCCTAACTGTTATGTTACTATAAGCTCTCTGTTACCCAATTTAACCGGCCATCACGAAAAAGCGATAGCACTACATAACTTTGACTAACTGATAGGAGCATAATAACTTAGTTCTTACTTTATTAGATTAAGTTCATCCATAAGCTGAGTAAACACTTTTTATGTCTCTCGTATTAATTCCTCTTTAAGACGGTAGTCTCAGACATATATCAAGCTTACTCTTGAGCAAAGTAGGGCATAGTCCTTTTGATGGGGTACACAAGCTTTATACTACGAGTCATACTGTAGCAAGAATGTTTCACTATCACTACTAATAACTCTTATAACCCACATAAATTACACTCACTCTACAATAAGCTTCATCTCCTGCTTATCTGTGACTCAGATTTAACATTTATAAGTCCAATATTGTCTGAATATGCCCAATGTCTCTCACCATACTAAAACTGTTATATTTAAATTGTTTGTTTTCCCTACCCATAACACTCTTCCTCACCTCTACATAACGCCTAACAATGTTCATGAATGTATCTGTCACAGACCCAAGTGTGGTCTATATAGTCAGAAAATTGGGGTCAAAGTATTATACTACAATGGTTATGCTTACTTTGTTTGCCTTCCTTACCCCTAGCTCTCCCCCTCACTTCCATATATTCCCAACACTGTTCATAATGTCTATCTGTCACGGACCCAAAAGTGGTCTATATAGTTAGAAAATTGGGATCAATTCACTATCCTTAAAATGTTATACTTGAATTGTTTGCTTTTCCTACCCCTAGCTCCCCCCCTCACTGCTATATACCCCCAATACTGTACATATGTGTATCTGTTACAGACCCGAGAGTGGTCTACATAGCAAGAAAATTGTGATCAATTAAGGCATACACTGATCATAACATGTGTCATCAAGTGTTGCAAAGACTGTTTATAATCAAGCCTCGCACCTTTATACAGTTTGTACACTGGACTAATGTGATGGAGCATTTTATTGTAACAAGCCTTGAAGTAATATGTGCACATTTCATTTATGCCGTGTATGTATTGTTTATCAAAATAAAGCTCTTTTGAAAATAAAAAAAAAATAATTAAAAAAAAAATAATGGTACCATAGCAATGAGCATAATTCTAGACATTACTAGATGCACTGGAGCGGACATTCAGCTGCTTCAGATGCCAACACAACATAGCAAAAAAGGAGAGGGATGACCCCACCCCTAAGCAATGATCACCCTGAGCCTAACTGCTTTTTCTTGTTTGGTGATGAGGTTTGGGATGAACCTAAAACAACTTCCCATCTGCTCTCAGATATACTATTTATATAGTAGAGTAACAAGTCAGTGAGCTGTCTGTCTATATTCTGTATAAAAATAATACTTTCTTTCATGTAATTGGCAAGAGTCCATGAGCTAGTGACGTATGGGATATACAATCCTACCAGGAGGGACAAAGTTTCCCAAACCTCAAAATGCCTATAAATACACCCCTCACCACACCCACAATTCAGTTGATCAGATTTGCAAAGCAGCAACTTGGATCTCTTTGCATACATTTACTAAATTCTACCATTCTGATGCATTTGCTTCTTCAGAAGCAGTTTTTGGTAGAAAAGTTCTTCAGGCAGCTTTTTCAGTTTGATTCCTCTGCTTATGTTTTAAGTTTTTCTTTTCATTATGGGAATAATTTATATTTTGGGTTGTGGATTATTTTTTCAGCGAGAAATAGCTGTTGTTTATTTTTATCCTTCCCTCTCTAGTGACTCTTGAGTGGAGTTCCACATCTTGAGTATTAATATCCTATACGTCACTAGCTCATTGACTCTTGCCAATTACATGAAACAAAACATAATTTATGTAAGAATTTACCTGATAAATTAATTTCTTTCATATTGGCAAGAAGAGTCCATGAGGCCCACCCTTTTTATGGTGGTTATGATTTTTTTGTATAAAGCACAATTATTTCCAAATTCCTTTGTTGATGCTTTTTACTCCTTTCTTTATCACCCCACTGCTTGGCTATTCGTTAAACTGAATTGTGGGTGTGGTGAGGGCTGTATTTATAGGCATTTTGAGGTTTGGGAAACTTTGCCCCTCCTGGTAGGATTGTAAATTCTTACATAAATTATGTTTTTTAATTAGAAGGTCATCTGAAGATATTAGAATTTTATTGGACAGCATAAGTATTTAATGTCTTGACTTTAGATCACTATTTTATTTTGTCCAAAAAAAAAATCTGTGCTGGTACCCACTCTAAACCAGCTACATTTAGCCACCAATCAGCAAACGCTAGCCAGGTGTTGAACCAAAAATGGGCTGGCTCCTAAGCTTACATTCCTGCTTTTACAAATAAAGATATGAAGAGAACGAAGAAAAATTATAATAGGAGTAAATTAGAAAGTTTCTTAAAAATACATTCTCTATTCTGTTAAAGTTTTTGCAGTATGATTATGCTAAGAATGTTACAAGTTTTTCTATCAGTAAAAAATAAAGTTATTTCCAACCTTCTTCATACTTGAACACCATTTTTATACTCAGGTCAAGTTATAATGTAATTTTTCTGCATGTCTTGTATATCACAATTATTATATTACAATAATATAAAAAGTGAAATATTTTTAACTCCGGAGAATATAAAAGCATTTCAGATAAAAAGGTTTGGCTTTCTGAATGTTTGTATACTTTCTGTAAAATAGGGCAGCTTAGAGAGGGGATTTGACCTTCTTGTCTTCTCTTATATCTACTCACTAAACAACTCCTTCCTACTTTCAACTCTCTCTTCTACCCACCTTCACCACCCCCTTCATCTGCCTTTAGTGCTCAAGACCTGGCAGACTACTTTTTAAACAAAACGTATATCATCTGAAGCAACATCTTAACACAAGCCTTCAATCTTCCAACTCCACCCTTGGTCACCCCCTCTGCCACTGACAATGAAGGGAGTTCCTTATTGTCTTCTTCACGCCTCACTACCTGCCCACTTGACCCTATCCCTTCACATCTAATACTGTCTCGGTCTTCCACTCTCCAGCTCTTTCTCACATCTTCAACCTATCCCTTTCTATCAAACATGCAAAGGTCACCCCATCCTCAAAAAAACCATCCCTCGACCCTAATTCTCCAGCAAACTACAGACCCATATCACTGCTTCCACCAGCTTCAAAACTCCTGGAAATACTAGTTTTTGATTGCCTAACCCACTTCCTGTCCAGCAACCCCCTGCAATATGGCTTCCTTCACCGACACTCAACTGAGACTGCCCTCACCAGGGTTACCAAAATCTTCTTTCTGCTAAAAATAAAGGCCACTACTCTATACTATCTTACTTGAACTCTCAGCTGCCTTCTACAACATTGACCACCCCTCCTCCTACAAACTCTCAGCTATCTTGGTCTCTGTGACACTGCCCTCTCTTAGATCCACTCATCTTTCTAAAAGGTCCTTTTCTGTCTCATTTACTGGTGACTCCTCCTCTTCAATGGCTCTGTTGGAGTACCTCAAGGCTCTGTCCTGGGCCCTCTATTATTCTCTATTTATACTTCTTCACTGGGTTAACTTATCAACAGCTATAGTTTAAAATATCTCCTCTAGGCTGCTGATACTCTCCTTCTGTCCTTTCTCATGTCAGTGGCTGCTTATCTGGCATGTCATCCTGGATGGGCTCTCATCATCTAAAGATTAACATGTTCAGGACTGAGCCCCTTCTAGCCCCCCCCCCCCAGCTCTACTCCAATTTCTGAATTTTCTATCGCTGTTGGTGGCACCCCATTCCTCCCCAAGTCTGCTTCCTTTGACTCCAATATGTCCTTCATACCCCACATCCAATTGCTTTCTTCATCCTGCCGCAACCACCAATGCAATATCTCCAAATTCGTCCATTTCTGAGAGCTGACACCACTAAGCAACTAATCCACTCCCAGGTAATCTCCCGATTTGACAACTGTAATAACCTACTAATTGGCCTTCCTCCTTTCAATCCATTCTAAATGCCTTTGTCAGGCTAATCTACCTTCCTCGCTGCTCTGTATCTGCTGCACCACCTCTCTGTGAGTCCATTCACTGGCTCCACATTCACAACAGAATTAAATAAAGAAATCTCACCCTGACCTACAAAGCCCCCCAACTTGTCCTCACTTATCAACAAATATACCCCAGCCCTCCCCAAAAGGTCCAACAATGACCTGCTCCTTGCAACTTTTACTATCACCTCTTCCAATGCTAGACTACAGGACTAGCATTGGAGGAGCACTAACCCACTGGAATGCACTTTCTCACGCTATACGACTTTCCCCTAATCTGTCCACCTTTAAACACTCCCTAAAGATATTTTTGTTCAAGGAAGCCTATCACCCAACTCAGTAACAAATCAACTTGCCTAATAGCTGCCCTCATCTTACTCCACACTAACATCATTCTCACCTTTGCAGTCCCCACCTCCTGTTTCTCACCCTCCTACCCTTCTAGATCGAAAGTTCCCACTGGAATAGGGCCCTCAATTCCTCCCATATTGGTTTGATAAATTTTGTCCTGTCTCTTAAAAAAATTGAATCATCGTTGTACTTTTATCTTTTGTACCCATGGACAGCTCTGCAGAATTTGTTGGTGCCTTATAAATAAAGTATAATAATAACAACAATAAAAGTGTAAACAACAAAATGTTATGTAATTTAGGCAATATTTATATAACAGTTTATACGTGCAACCTAAAGGTAGTTTTATATAATTTTGAATACTTTTGAATATAGTACCCTCAGAAAGAAAGTACAGTACTGGAATCAGAAAGGTATTAGCTGTTGTTTTTAATAAATATAGGCTATTTGCATTTTTTTTAAGGGTACAACAACACAATACAGGTAACACAATTATATGCACACATATGACAGTTCTTACAGTATCGTCATTACAAGTACAGGATAAATTGGGATATACATATAACAGATTACATCATTCACTTGGGTACATTTAAGTGTTGTATATATTACACTGCTCATAATAATACAAAACATTTGTAGCTCGTAATATATTGTTGTATACGTCTGATTATATAATCGTTCAATCCACCTGTATGTGTCCCTCAGTATTTTTTCCTTTTATTAATAAAAAAAAACAATCCTGTTACTTTAACTAATCTAACAATTCTAACTTTAGAACTTCATATTTATAACATTACCACTTTTCATAATAGGAGGGGAAAAAAGGTGGGGGGTTATTTTGAGAAGAGAACTAACAAAATGTTTCAATTAGTATTTCTTCAGAAGAAAAGGGTCCTAGTTTAAGGAGGACTTGACTCAAATAACATTGCCCATTCTACTCAAATAACATTGCCCATTCTACTCAAATAACATTGCCCATTCTCCTCAAATAACATTGCCCATTCTCCCCTCAAGCATTATCTCATGATGCATGAAAGGTTTGAGAATTTGTTTCTGCTTTCCAGGTGACATTTTTTCTAAAAAACTTTTCCACTTCTTTAAAAAGGGAGGTAATCTATGTTTAGTGCCTAATAGGGCATCTTGTTGTTCAATGAATAAGTGCTTGTATAGGTTCCTTTTAAATTGAGTCATGGTTGGGGGAGATCTAGAGCACCATAAAGTTAAAATGCAATATCTCGCAATTAAAGTGCAAAGGGTCAGTAAAGGTTGTAAGTTATTGCCCACATTGTTCCATGTAAACAGATATATATTGGTGATATTAAATAAAATTTCAATAGACAAAACCAATCTGAGCCAGTATTGTAAAAGACCGCAGAATCGCCTAATCAAAGGACACTCATAGAAATAGTGAGAAAGAGAAGGATTAGGCAAAACAACATTTTATGCAGTGGTTTGGACATTGAGGATTCTACTTCACCCACCTACTAGGTGTAATGTAGTCTCTATTAATTAGTCTTATCTGTGCCTCCCGTAGTGACATTGCCATTGTGGCCGTTTTAGCTTTCGTGGGGCTATTTTTAATAAATAGAATAGTTATCTCATTTGTGGTGTCTAATGGCAATTTTTCCAAAACATCGGTTTGAACTTTATTAGTTTGCTGTTTTAGCAGCTCTTGATAAAATTCTGAGATCGAGAATCAACCCATAGTAAATGGCAATTGGGAAACTGCAAAAGGTGTCTGGTTTCAGAACTTTGGATTGGTTTCTTCTATTGTTCTGATGTAGTGTTTAAGCTGCAAATAAGCATAGAAATGTTGATTTGGAAGGTTGAATTTAGTTCTCAGGTCTTGGAATGTTCTCAAGGTATGCGACAAAGGATTTAGATCATCTCCCACCCTTCCTAGTCCCCTCTCCCTCCACATAACAAAGGGTGCATATTTATCTCCCTCCGGGAAATTAGTGTTGCCTTTGATAGGTATTTGGGGGAGGGGTGTGGGCATTTTAGCATTTTATGAGCTTGTGACCATGCTCTGAGGGGGTCCCTATATAGAAAATTATTTTTTATATTTTAAGGTAAGTCTTTTATAGCACGGTAAGGAAGATAGGCCAGGGCACAGGGAGCTATAACTGTCTCTTTTAGGTGTTTATCAGAAAAGTGGGATGGGGCTAATTGCCAGTCAGTAACCAATCTTATCAGAGTTGCCCAGTTATAATATTGAATATGTGGCAAACTCTTCCCTCTCCATATGAAGTGGTTTATAGTTCTTTCTAATTTCCTAATTTCTCCTTTGGTTAACAGAAAAGGCAGCATAATTAGTGGGTATAGGATCTTAGGGAGCAAAGACATTTTGGATAAATGTATGCGTCCAGTAAGGCCTAAAGGGAGATTTTTCCAGCTAGTTAACTGGGAGCAGACCGAGTCACACTGAGATCATATGTTAAGTTCATATAATTTATTTGGGTTTTTGTGTAGATTTATACCTAAATAAATGAGTTGGTAACTTCAACAAAAGGGTAATGCGTTGGATCAGAAGTGTGTTTATGTAACCACAGAATTTCTGACTTGGAGTTATTCGTCTTATATCCTGAAAGCTTACCAAACATGTCAAGGGTCTCTAAAATAATAGGAACGTGAATTTTTGGGGAGTCTACAAACAGTAGCATGTCGTCTGTGTATAAAGCTAACTTAAGTACGCTATTTTTAATGTTCACTCCAAGGAAGGTCTGTCTTATTTTCACTGCCAAAGGCTCTAAAGCCAAGTCAAAGATCAGGGGAGATAATCCTTGCCTAGTGCCTCTCTCCAAAGTGAAATCTGGGGAGAAGCAACCATTAAGTAAAATGCAGGCTATGGGAGCTGAGTATATTTTTCGTAAAACTTGAAGATAGGGGCCTTGGAAATTAAAGTGAACTTAGAGCTTCAAATGGATAAGACCATTCAACGCGGTTGAATGCTTTTTACACATCTAGGGATAAAAGAAATGCCTCAGAGTTTTCCCTTTCCGAGTGTACCTTCCCTGTTTCCCAATAATAGTTGATGACATGGAGCACTCGTCTTAAATTCGTCACAGATGTACATTTATAGCCAGAACCTGTCTGGTCGGAATGCAGTAGGGAAGGTAAAATAGTTTTTAAACGATTTGCTAGAATTTTGGTGAATACCTTATAGTCTTCATTAAGGAGTGAGATTGAGCGATAAGACTCTGGCAAAGAATGGTCTTTACCAGGCTTCGGAATTAAAGTTTATGTGGGCTGAGGAAAAGGTATTAGAAGGTAAGTCTTCTTCCTGAAGGAGACCAATATTTAACTTGCTTAGTATAGGTGACACTTAGGGTAGTAACATCCGATAGAATTCTATCGGGAGTCCATCCGGACCTGCTGCTTTACCTATAGCTATCGATTTAATCGTGGACTGTATCTCATTTATGGAGATGGGAGCATTTAGAGAGTCTATTTGATAATTAGTTGTGGGAGTGACACTGAGTGCCAGAAGGTTTCAAGAGTCTCTGCTAATGCTTCAGGTTGTTTAGTATATAGGTGTTTATATGTTGCGAAACACTCTGCTACATCTATCAAAGTTTTGTATGTGTTACCCCTGTACTGCAAGGCCGCTACCTTCCTTCTCGTCTCCTTTTTATTAACCAAAGAGACCAGCAATGTACCAGACCTATTTGCATATCTATGGAATTTACTCTTTTTTAAGAGTTCTGACGCTGCTTTTTACTTTAGGAAGGCCTCTAATTCCTCCCTGGCCATAAAAAATACATCATATGCTACCCTAGATTTGACTGTACTATATCTTTGATAAGATTGTTCAAGATTTTTCTGTAATTTGTTATGTCTTTGCTGAGCTTTATGTTTTAAATTTGCCACATAAGAGATCATTTGTCCTGTAAGGACTGGTTTGGCAGAATCCCAGTACAATTGGGGTTTATAAAGGTGCTGCTAGTTTTCTGTATAATAATCATTCCAGCAGTGTATGAGATGGTTTTGAAAAGCCTCAGATTTTAACAAATATGATGGAAATTTCAGTGTGTTTCTATTTGGTCTAGACCTATGGAGTTTTAATGTCAGACCCACAGGGGCATGATCTGAGAGTAAAATTGTATGTATGTTTTCCCGGCTGACGCAGGGAATCTGAAACCCAAAACATTTTTGGACAGACACGTATAGTCTCTATCAGTTGGATGTCTCCTTCTCTCAATGTCACACACCGCCAGATCCGACTGTAATTTAAGGAATACTTTGTTCTCAAATTTTCCTTTGTATCTCAGAAGCCTGGTATTGACAATCACAGGATGCAACCATGACCTATCCATTTGTGGGTTTGGATCCAGATTAAAATCACCTCCTATTATAAATGGGATACCCATGAATGGAGTCAGTGCCTGGGTTAACTTGTCCCAAAAGAAAAATACCTTGGCATTGGGTGCGTAAATGTTACACAATATATACAATATGTTATTGATTTTAATTTTTATATGATAAATCTACCCTCTGTATCTTTATGTGTATGTATCTACTGGGAGACGTTTACCAAACAAAATGGCTAGTCCTCTGCTCAACTTTGTATATGAAAGATAGGATAGCGATCCCACCCTTTGCAGCTTATCATGCTCTGCATCAGTTAAGTGTGTTTCCTGAAGAAACGCAATATCTGAGTCAAGCCTTTTCAGGTTGGATAGGATCGATCTCCACCTCACTGGAGAGTTAATCCCCCTCACATTCCATCAAGTTAGGTTAAGTGTAATTTATACTACCAATAGTCTTGGCTAAAAAGAGTGCAATCTGCGTTTCTCATTTTTAGAGTATTCAAAAGACTTGTAAGGTATTTAGATTGGAAGTTGTGAGTAGATAGTGTCTTAAAGTATACCCTATCCTACATAGGAGCACATAATAAACTAGAAGAAAGAAAATTATTCTCTTACCCTCTACTCTGATACTTTCTGTGAAATATCTAAAATAATAGAAACATGTGACCTTAAGCCATGATCCTGTAGTGTAGGGATTTGTGTGTTACTAATCTTCATTGTGGTCAACTCATTGGCTATATTAATGTCCAACAAACACTTACTCAATAAATGCTGATAGAGTGAAAACAGTTTGATAATTATACAATAAATAACCAGGAACAATTTAGCATGGATTGACAAGGAGTTGAAAACAAAGATTAAGTAAGAGCTTCCATCCCCTCTAGAACCTCTAAACAAAAGGGTTCGACATAGACTATTTGGGATCCCGCTATCAAGATGTAGAGATGTGAGGGTAGGATGAAAGATCTCATTGCACAGCCCAACATTTACAAACCATAAGCTGTATAAAATGCGTTCTGAAAGCATCAGTTTAAATGGGGATGTTAGATTTAGGACTCTTGATATTCAGTGCATGAGTAAACCCCATCACAGAGATTAACCATATAAAAAATAGGCAACAATAAACTAAATCAAATTTAGTTATATTCCTAACCATTAACTTATAACTATCTAGGTGCAGTGACGTTTCATTGATAGCTATGATATGTAATACAGGACTAAGGAACCAGTGTGTAATTAACTGCATTATTGTTAATCAAGTACATGTTCCACCATTGTGTATGGAGTGACAGCAGCATAGTAAGTAAACCATCTTTAAACACATAACTTTATACAATTCAACAGTAAATTAAAAACTATAACTGGGTCTGTTTCTACACAGTGCTCAAAATATCCTAATAGGACACAGGGTTGAAAATTCCTGTTTGAGCTTTTAAGATCCAGGCAAAACATAATATATGTGAAATCAACATTATTAAAATCCAATCAGCATGAGAACACTTAATATCTAAGGCATAGTTCCGTATTTTTTCTCTTTTTTTTCTCGTATTTTGGGTCTCCTTTAAAGAGTTAAAATTATATCCTTTTTCTAAAAATGTATTAGTTAAAATATCTGCTTCTCTATTAAAATCTTCTGCATTAGTACAGTTGCGTTTGATCCTTTGATACTGTCCTAGGGGAATATTATTTTTCCATTGTTTCAAATACCCACTATTGGCATTAAATAAACTATTGCTATTAGTGGGCTTGCGAAAGTTCTTTACTGCCACAGTATCAGTCTTTGTTTAGAGGTTCTAGAGGGGATGGAAGCTCTTACTTAATCTTTGTTTTCAACTCCTTGTCAATCCATGCTAAATTGTTCCTGGTTATTTATTGTATAATTATCAAACGGCTAGATTAGGAGTTTTGCGTTAGAAGCTGTGCAGTGCTAACGAGCAGTTTATGCTCACTGCTCACTTACAGACAGCGCTCGTATTACGGGTTTTTATAAACCCGGCGTTAACCGCAAAAAAGTGATCGTAGAGCAAACGTTTTCTCCACATCTCACCTCAATACCAGCGCTGCTTACGTTAGCGGTGACCTGGCTGAACGTGCTTGTGCACGATTTCCCCATAGGAATCAATGGGGGAGAGCCGGCTGAAAATAAACCTAACACCTGCAAAAAAGCAGCGTAAAGCTCCTAACGCAGCCCCGTTGATTCCTATGGGGAAAATACATTTATGTCTACACCTAACACCCAAACATGAACCCCCGAGTCTAAACACCCCTAATCTTACACTTATTAACCCCTAATCTGATGCCCCGGACACCGCCGTCACCTACATTACATTACTAACCCCTAATCTGCCGCTCCGGACACCGTCGCCACCTACATTATACTTATGAACTCCTAATCTGCTGCCCCCAACATCGCCGACACCTACATTATATGTATTAACCCCTAATTTGCCACCCCCAATGTCGCCGCAACCTACCTACACTTATTAACCCCTAATCTGCCGTCCCCAACGTCGCCACCACAATATTAAAGTTATTAATCCCTAAATCTAAGTCTAACCCTAACACCCCCTAATTTAAATATAATTTAAATAAATATAAATAAAATAACTATCATTAACTACATTATTCCTATTTAAAACTAAATACTTACCTATAAAATAAACCCTAAGCTAGCAACAATATAACTAATAGTTACATTTTATCAAGTTTAGGGTTTATTTTTATTTTACAGGCAAGTTTGCATTTATTTTAACTAGGTACAATAGTTATTAAATAGTTATTAACTATTTAATAACTACCTAGCTAAAATAAAGACAAAAGTACCTGTAAAATAAATCCTAACCTAAGTTACAATTACACCTAACACTACCACTATAATTTAATTAATTCCCTAAATTAAATAAAATTATCTAAAGTACAAAAATAAAAAACACTAAATTACAGAAAATAATAAAAAAATTACAAGATTTTTAAACTAATTACACCTAATCTAATCCTCCTAAAAAATAAAGCCCCCCAAAATAAAAAAAGCCCTACCCTACACTAAATTACAAATAGCCCTTAAAAGGGCCTTTTGCGGGGCATTGTCCGAAAGTAATCAGCTCTTTTACCTGTAAAAACAATTACAGATCCCCCCCAACATTAAAACCCACCACCCACACAACCAACCCTACTCTAGCCAATAGGACTGAGCTGGCATTATATTGGCTGATTGGAACAGCAATAGAATGCCAGCTCAATCCTATTGGCTGATTGCATCAGCCAATAGGATTTTTTTCTACCTTAATTCCTTTTAATTGCTATTTGTAATTTAGTGTAGGGTAGGGCTTTTTTATTTTGGGGGGCTTTATTTTTTAGGAGGATTAGATTAGGTGTAATTAGTTTAAAAATCTTGTAATTTTTTTTATTATTTTCTGTAATTTAGTGTTTTTTATTTTTGTACTTTAGATAATTTTATTTAATTTAGGGAATGAATTTAAATTATAGTGGTAGTGTTAGGTGTAATTGTAACTTAGGTTAGGTTTTATTTTACAGGTACTTTTGTCTTTATTTTAGCTAGGTAGTTATTAAATAGTTAATAACTATTTAATAACTATTCTACCTAGTTAAAATAAATACAAACTTGCCTGTAAAATAAAAATAAACCCTAAATTAGATACAATGTAACTATTAGTTATATTGTAGCTTGCTTAGGGTTTATTTATAGGTAAGTATTTAGTTTTAAATAGGAATAATTTAGTTAATGATAGTTATTTTATTTATATTTATTTAAATTATATTTAAGTTAGGGGGGTTAGGGTTAGACTTAGATTTAGGGGTTATTAACTTTAATATAGTGGCAGCAATGTTAGGGGCGGCAGATTAGGGGTTAATAAATGTAGGTAGGTGTCGGCGATGTTAGGGGCAGCAGATTAGAGGTTAATAAAATTTAACTAGTGTTTGCGAGGCGGGAGTGCAGAGGTTTAGGGGTTAATATATTTATTATAGTGGCGGCAATGTCTGGTTCGGCAGAATAGGGGTTCATTTTTTTAAAGTGTTTGCGATGTGGGGGGCCTCGGTTTAGGGGTTAATAGGTAGTTTATGGGTGTTAGTGTACTTTTTAGCACTTTAGTTAAGAGTATTTCCTAAATTAAATAAAATTATCTAAAGTACAAAAAACAAACACTAAATTACAGAAAATAATAATAAAAAAAATTACAAGATTTTTAAACTAATTGCACCTAATCTAATCCCCCTAACAAAATAAAAAAGCCCCCCAAAATAAAAAGCCCTACCCTACACTAAATTACAAATAGCCCTTAAAAGTGCCTTTTGCGGGACATTGCCCCAAAGTAATCAGCTCTTTTACCTGTAAAAAAAATTACAGATCCCCCTCAACATTAAAACCCACCACCCACACAACCAACCCTACTCTAAAACCCACCCAATTTCCCCTTAAAAAACCTAACACTAACCCCCTGAAGATCACCCTACCGGGAGACGTCTTCATCCAAGCCAGGCAGAAGTGGTCCTCCAGACGGGCAGAAGTCTTCATCCAGACAGAATCTTCTATCTTCATCCATCCGGCGCGGAGCGGGTCCATCTTCAAGACGACGCGGAGCATCCTCTTCTTTCCACTGCTACGACTGAATGAAGTTTCCTTTAAATTACGTCATCCAAGATGGCGTCCCTTCAACTCCGACTGGCTGATAGAATTCTATCAGCCAATCGGAATTAAGGTAGAAAAAATCCTATTGATGATTGGATCAGCCAATAGGATTGAGCTTGCATTCTTTTGGCTGATTGGAACAGCCAATAGAATGCCAGCTCAATCCTATTGGCTGATTGCATCAGCCAATAGGATTGAACTTCAATCAGCTGTTAGTAGGATTCATTTTGGCCCTGTGAGGCTTCCGTAGATCCTTGCGTGCACATTGATGTATCTACAGGATAGAGCCGAGGGTGTGCCTGTGATGGAAGTTAGAGCGGATCAGAGGGCTTAGCGGACGGTACAGGTTACATGGCAGTGAGGTGCAATTCTACTTACCAGAACAGAATCTCTGTGTTATGATTTTCACCTCCTGTTCATCTTATCCGGACCAATCTCTGAGTGTTCAACATAACGCTTTGGACTTCATAACCTGTTGTTTGATGTGCCTGTGAATACTTCTTTGTCTTGTGAGTACAATATAGCGAGTGAGGCTATAATAAAATACTAAATCTACACTTGAATCGTTCTTTGCGCTTCTCTCCTCTTCAATTTTCTTAAGATCTTATTATGATGAAGAATCTGCTGAACTGATTTACTTGATTCCATTAGTCTGTTTCCGAGATTCTGTCTTCTGTGTTAGAAAAGCAAGCTGAGTACTGTCTGACCTCAGTTGTAAGTGTATCCAGACCTGCCTGAAGACTTTCCATTTTGGGCAGAAAGAAGGATTTTAATTCTTTCACAAGTTGATTTTGATCTCCATTTTGTTGAAAAACAGAATTTATGCTTACCTGATAAATTACTTTTTCCAACGGTGTGTCCGGTCCACGGCGTCATCCTTACTTGTGGGAAATATCTCTTCCCCAACAGGAAATGGCAAAGAGTCCCAGCAAAGCTGGCCATATAGTCCCTCCTAGGCTCCGCCCACCCCAGTCATTCGACCGACGGACAGGAGGAAAAATATAGGAGAAACCATATGGTACCGTGGTGACTGTAGTTAGAGAAAATAATTCATCAGACCTGATTAAAAAACCAGGGCAGGCCGTGGACCGGACACACCGTTGGAGAAAGTAATTTATCAGGTAAGCATAAATTCTGTTTTCTCCAACATTGGTGTGTCCGGTCCACGGCGTCATCCTTACTTGTGGGAACCAATACCAAAGCTTTAGGACACGGATGAAGGGAGGGAGCAAATCAAATTACCTAAACGGAAGGCACCACGGCTTGCAAAACCTTTCTCCCAAAAATAGCCTCCGAAGAAGCAAAAGTATCAAATTTGTAAAATTTGGCAAAAGTGTGCAGTGAAGACCAAGTCGCTGCCTTACATATCTGATCAACAGAAGCCTCGTTCTTGAAGGCCCATGTGGAAGCCACAGCCCTAGTGGAGTGAGCTGTGATTCTTTCAGGAGGCTGCCGTCCAGCAGTCTCGTAAGCCAATCGGATGATGCTTTTAAGCCAAAAGGAAAGAGAGGTAGAAATCGCTTTTTGACCTCTCCTTTTACCAGAATAGACGACAAACAGAGAAGATGTTTGTCTGAAATCTTTTGTAGCTTCTAAATAGAATTTTAGAGCACGGACTACGTCCAAATTGTGTAACAAACGTTCCTTCTTTGAAACTGGATTCGGACACAAAGAAGGTACAACTATCTCCTGGTTAATATTTTTGTTAGAAACAACCTTTGGAAGAAAACCAGGCTTAGTATGCAAAACCACCTTATCTGCATGGAACACCAGATAGGGCGGAGAACACTGCAGAGCTGATAACTCTGAAACTCTTCTAGCAGAAGAAATAGCAACCAAAAACAAAACTTTCCAAGATAACAACTTAATATCTATGGAATGTAGAGGTTCAAACGGAACCCCTTGAAGAACTGAAAGAACTAAATTTAAACTCCAGGGAGGAGTCAAAAGGTCTGTAAACAGGCTTGATCCTAACCAGAGCCTGAACAAATGCTTGAACATCTGGCATAGCTGCCAGTCGTTTGTGTAGTAAGACAGATAAAGCAGAAATCTGTCCCTTTAGAGAACTCGCAGATAATCCTTTATCCAAACCTTCTTGCAGAAAGGAAAGAATCTTAGGAATTTTTATCTTATTCCAAGGGAATCCCTTGGATTCACACCAGCAGATATATCTTTTCCATATTTTATGGTAAATCTTTCTAGTTACCGGTTTTCTGGCCTGAACCAGAGTATCAATCACAGAATCTGAAAACCCACGCTTTGATAGAATCAAGCGTTCAATCTCCAAGCCATCAGCTGGAGGGAGACCAGATTTGGATGTTCGAATGGACCCTGAACAAGAAGGTCCTGTCTCAAAGGTAGCTTCCATGGTGGAACCGATGACATATTCACCAGGTCTGCATACCAAGTCCTGCGTGGCCATGCAGGGGCTATCAAGATCACCGAGGCCCTCTCCTGTTTGATCCTGGCTACCAGCCTGGGAATGAGAGGAAACGGTGGAAACACATAAGCTAGGTTGAAGGTCCAAGGCGCTACTAGTGCATCCACTAGAGTCGCCTTGGGATCCCTGGATCTGGACCCGTAGCAAAGAACCTTGAAGTTCTGACGAGACGCCATGAGATCCATGTCTGGAATGCCCCATAATTGAGTCAATTGGGCAAAAATCTCCGGGTGGAGTTCCCACTCCCCCGGATGGAATGTCTGACTTCCACACCTGGGATGTGGATCGCAGATAGATGGCAGGAGTGATTCTCCGCCCATTGTATTATTTTGGTTACTTCTTTCATTGCCAGGGAACTCCTTGTTCCCCCCTGATGATTGATATACGCAACAGTCGTCATGTTGTCTGATTGGAATCTTATGAATCTGGCCTTTGCAAGCTGAGGCCAAGCCCTGAGAGCATTGAATATTGCTCTTAGTTCCAGAATGTTTATCGGGAGAAGAGACTCTTCCCGAGACCATAGTCCCTGAGCTTTCAGGGATTCCCAGACCGCACCCCAGCCCATTACACTGGCGTCGGTCGTGACAATGACCCACTCTGGTCTGCGGAAGCTCATTCCCTGGGATATCCACCAACGGAGTGAATCTCTGGTCTTCTGATCTACTTGAATCACTGGAGACAAGTTTGTATAGTCCCCATTCCACTGTTTCAGCATGCACAGTTGTAATGGTCTTAGATGAATTCGCGCAAAAGGAACTATGTCCATTGCTGCAACCATCAACCCTACTACTTCCATGCACTGAGCTATGGAAGGACGTGGAACAGAATGAAGAACTTGACAAGCGCTTAGAAGTTTTGACTTTCTGACATTTGTCAGAAAGATCCTCATTTCTAAGGAATCTATTATTGTTCCCAAGAAGGGAACTCTTGTTGACGGAGACAGAGAACTTTTTTCTATGTTCACCTTCCATCCGTGAGATCTGAGAAAGGCCAGAACGATGTCTGTATGAGCCTTTGATTTTGAAAGGGACGACGCTTGTATTAGAATGTCGTCCAAGTATGGTACTACTGCAATGCCCCTCGGTCTTAGAACCGCTAGAAGGGACCCGAGTACCTTTGTGAAAATCCTTAGAGCAGTGGCTAATCCGAATGGGAGGGCCACAAACTGGCAATGTTTGTCCAGAAAGGCGAACCTTAGGAACTGATGATGTTCTTTGTGGATAGGAATATGTAGGTACGCATCCTTTAGCCTATCTCTTTATTTGGTTTGAGGATAAGTGAGACATGTGGAACCTTCCCCTTGGGGGTAGTTCCTTGAATTCCAGAAGATAACCCTGAGAAACTATTTCTAGCGCCCAGGGATCCTGAACATCTCTTGCCCAAGCCTGAGCAAAGAGAGAGAGTCTGCCCCCCACTAGATCCAGTCCCGGATCGGGGGCTACTCCTTCATGCTGTTTTGTTAGCGGTAGCAGGCTTCTTGGTCTGCTTACCCTTGTTCCAGCCTTGCATCGGTTTCCAGGCTGTTTTGGACTGTGAGGCATTACCCTCTTGCTTAGAGGATGCAGAATTAGAGGCCGGTCCGTTCCTGAAATTACGAAAGGAACGAAAATTAGACTTATTCTTGGCCTTGAAAGGCCTATCTTGTGGGAGGGCGTAACCCTTTCCCCCAGTGATGTCTGAAATAATCTCTTTCAATTCTGGTCCAAAGAGAGTTTTACCCTTGAAGGGGATGTTAAGCAATTTTGTCTTGGATGATATATCCGCTGACCAAGACTTTAGCCAAAGCGCTCTGCGAGAAACAATTGCAAACCCTGAATTTTTCGCCGCTAATCTAGCTAATTGCAAAGCAGCATCTAAAATAAAAGAGTTAGCCAACTTAAGTGCGTAAACTCTGTCCATAGCCTCCTCATATGGAGTCTCTCTACTGAGCGACTTTTCTAGTTCCTCGAACCAGAACCACGCTGCTGTAGTGACAGGAACAATGCACAAAATGGGTTGTAGAAGGTAACCTTGCTGTACAAAAATCTTTTTAAGCAAAACTTCCAATTTTTTATCCATAGGATCTGTGAAAGCACAACTATCCTCGATAGGAATAGTAGTGTGCTTGTTTAGAGTAGAAACTGCCCCCTCGACCTTAGGGACTGTCTGCCATAAGTCCTTTCTGGGGTCGACCATAGGAAATAATTTCTTAAACATGGGAGGGGGAACAAAAGGTATGCCGGGCTTCTCCCACTCCTTATTCACTATGTCCGCCACCCGCTTGGGTATAGGAAAAGCGTCGGGGTGCACCGGAACCTCTAGGAACTTGTCCATCTTGCATAATTTTTCTGGAATGACCAAGTTGTCACAATCATCCAGAGTAGATAACACCTCCTTAAGCAGTGCGCGGAGATGTTCTAATTTAAATTTAAATGTCACAACATCAGGTTCAGCCTGTTGAGAAATTTTTCCTGAATCTGAAATTTCCCCATCTGACAAAACCTCCCTCATGGCCCCTTCAGATTGGTGTGAGGGTATGACAGAACAATTATCATCAGCGCCCTCCTGCTCTTCAGTGTTTAAAACAGAGCAATCGTGCTTTCTCTGATATGCAGGCATTTTGGATAAAATATTTGCTATGGAGTTATCCATTACAGCCGTCAATTGTTGCATGGTAATAAGCATTGGCGCGCTAGAAGTACTAGGGGCCTCCTGCGTGGGCAAAACTGGTGTAGACACAGAAGGAGATGATGTAGAACCATGTCTACTCCCTTCATCTGAGGAATCATCTTGGGCAATTTCATTATCTGTGGCAGTACTGTCCTTACTTTGTTTGGACGCTATGGCACAATTATCACACAATTTTGAAGGGGGAGACACATTGGCTTTCATACATATAGAACATAGCTTATCTGAAGGCACAGACATGTTAAACAGGCTTAAACTTGTCAATAAAGCACAAAAAAACGTTAGTGTCTCTTTAAATTTTAAACAGAGCACACTTTTTTACTGAATATGTGAAAAAATATGAAGGAATTGTTCAAAATTTACCAAAATTTCACCACAGTGTCTTAAAGCATTAAAAGTATTGCACACCAATTTTCAGAGCTTTAACCCTTTAAATAACGAAACCGGAGCCGGTTACAGATTTAACCCCTATACAGTCCCAGCTACAGCCTTTGCTGTGACTTTACCAAGCCCAGAGGGGAATACGATACCAAATGACGCCTTTTAGGAACTTTTCCAACTACTTTCAGGTCCTCACACATGCATCTGCATGTCTTGCTCTCAAAAACAACTGCGCAGTAATGGCGCGAAAATGAGGCTCAGCCTACAACTGGGAAGGCCCTTCCTGACTGGAAAAGGTGTCTAACATAGTGCCTGATGTTAAAAAAACGTTCCCCAAGTTTATAAGTGTGAATTATCAGCATAAACATGTATAAAATGTCCAAATAAAGCAATCGATTTAGCCCATAAAAGTGTCTACCAGTTTTAAAGCCCATATTAAGCCCTTTATTCTGTTTGAGACTAAGAAAATGGCTTACCGGTCCCCATGAGGGGAAATGACAGACTTCCAGCATTACACCGTCTTGTTAGAAATATGGCTAGTCATACCTTAAGCAGAAAAGTCTGCTAACTGTTTCCCCCAACTGAAGTTACTTCATTTCAACAGTCCTATGTGGAAACAGCAATCGATTTTAGTTACTGTCTGCTAAAATCATCTTCCTCTCACAAACAGAAATCTTCATCCTTTTCTGTTTCAGAGTAAATAGTACATACCAGCACTATTTTAAAATAACAAACTCTTGATAGTAGAATAAAAAAACTACAACTAAACACCACATACTCTTAACCATCTCCGTGGAGATGTTGCCTGTGCAACGGCAAAGAGAATGACTGGGGTGGGTGGAGCCTAGGAGGGACTATATGGCCAGCTTTGCTGGGACTCTTTGCCATTTCCTGTTGGGGAAGAGATATTTCCCACAAGTAAGGATGACGCCGTGGACTGGACACACCAATGTTGGAGAAATGTTCCTCAGCGTGTGGAACAATCTCTGCTTGTACTTCTATCTGATGCTGTGATTTCTTGTCATCGGCTCTGATTTTGTAGCTCATGATGTCTTTCTGTGTTAGCCGTTGAAAATACTTGTCCACTTTCACTAGTGGAATCTATTATGCTGGAGCTGCCAGCTATTACTATGCTGCAGTTCTTTAAAAAGTATGATCATTTATTTTTTTCCTTCATTTTCTCCCCCTTTGCGAATCTCTGAAAAACTGAGGGTATAGAGACGCTGAATTACTTATTCAAGGTGTAAAAGATTGTGTCTTCACTGGTTAAGTTTGTAGTGGAAAACACTCGTTCAAGATTTGTCAGTGATATAGCTTTAAACCAAAGCTGGTAATTGTATGACCCAACTTGTGCTAGCTTCTCAGCGTATTTAAAAAGAGGTAGCTATAAGAGTGCTACTGCTGTAGTGTGAGTTGTTAGGACAAATAACTCATTAGCGTGGTGTTAATGTCCTCTTTGCTGCTGTATGCAGCCATTATCGATATGTGCCTGGGAGCTGAAAATAAAGGTGTCACTACCTCTCACTAGCTCAAGGCCTCCTGCCTTTAAAACCTATTGTAGTGCGGGGCCTATGTCTCTACTTACGCCTGTGCTGCGAAGTCTGTGGACAGGAAGGTATGGCTATGATCCAAAATGGCTCCCGTGCGCGCCTTCTCCTCACTCCTTCTGTGGACTAGGGCTGTCAGAAGTGTCCTACGTGCAAGGGATTTAGCCAGTAGATGCATGCGGTTGTTACTGCTGCCGCTCTGGCAAGAAAAAAGCATTGGGACGACCGGGAGAGCAGTTTTTATTAGTTTTAGGAAGAATCACGGAGCTCTGCTCTGTTGCTGCAACCCAGTCGCCCCGCCCACCGGAAGCCAGCTACTTGCATTTTAGAACACAAAAAACAAACCAAAGACGCAGGCAGAGAAAAATGCGACTTACTGGCAAGGAAAAATAGTAATTTTTAATAATTTAAGTTAAAAAAATATTGAGATGTTCAAAATCAACAGGAACATAAAAAGGCAATAATAAAATACTGTAATTTTATTATTGCACTATTGCTTAAATAGAACTGTATGTTCACCCATGCAAAAAAACATAATTTATGTAAGAACTTACCTGATAAATTCATTTCTTTCATATTAGCAAGAGTCCATGAGCTAGTGACGTATGGGATATACATTCCTACCAGGAGGGGCAAAGTTTCCCAAACCTCAAAATGCCTATAAATACACCCCTCACCACATCCACAATTCAGTTTAACGAATAGCCAAGAAGTGGGGTGATAAGAAAGGAGCGAAAGCCTCAAAAATAAGGAATTGGAATAATTGTGCTTTATACAAAAAAATCATAACCACCACAAAAAAGGGTGGGCCTCATGGACTCTTGCTAACATGAAAGAAATGAATTTATCAGGTAAGTTCTTACATAAATTATGTTTTCTTTCATGTAATTAGCAACAGTCCATGAGCTAGTGACGTATGGGATAGCAGATACCCAAGATGTGGAACTTCCACGCAAGAGTCACTAGAGAGAGAGGGATAAAATAAAGACAGCCAATTCCGCTGAAAAAATAATCCACAACCCAAATCAAAAGTTTTAATCTTATAATGAAAAAAACTGAAATTATAAGCAGAAGAATCAAACTGAAACAGCTGCCTGAAGTACTTTTCTACCAAAAACTGCTTCAGAAGAAGAGAAAACATCAAAATGGTAGAATTTAGTAAAAGTATGCAAAGAAGACCAAGTTGCTGCTTTGCAAATCTGATCAACAGAAGCTTCATTCCTAAAAGCCCAGGAAGTAGAAACTGACCTAGTAGAATGAGCCGTAATCCTTTGAGGCGGGGACTTACCCGACTCCACATAAGCATGATGAATCAAAGAAGAAGAAAGAAACAGAAGCGCACCAGGGCACAATTCAAGTGAAGATTTTATTATATTAAAACACACACGCAACTTATAA
Organism: Bombina bombina; assembly: GCF_027579735.1. Taxonomy (NCBI): domain Eukaryota; kingdom Metazoa; phylum Chordata; class Amphibia; order Anura; family Bombinatoridae; genus Bombina; species Bombina bombina. The sequence continues at coordinate 295,396,453 of NC_069499.1, read as the reverse complement.
TGTTGCACTTACAAGATTTAAAAATAATATGAGCCTGTATACAAATTCTTTGTGTGCGCTGGAGCAGAGATGACATACCGTTCCTGTCAGCCGTTCTAGGTAAGTACAAGGCGTCCGGACTGCCCTTACGTACTACCGCGATGACTGTCCACACACAAGATGGGAGATACATAGATGATGTTTTAATTTTATGGAGGGGGGACGAGATTTTAATTGACAGTTTTATAAAGTACATAAACAATAATGATTATAACTTAAATTTTACTAAAGCTCATTCTAACACACAAATTTAATTTTTGGACCTAATTCTATATCAAGATAAGGATAGCAAAATTGCAGTTAAAAATTTCAGGAAATCAACAGATAGGAACAGTTTCATTCAAGCCAAAAGTGCACATAAGAAAAGCTGGATCCAAAATGTTCCTTATAGCCAGTTTTTACGTTTGAGAAGAAACTGTACATATTTGGAGGATTTTACAGCAGAAGCGGAAATTTTGACAAATAAATTTATAGAGAAAGGGTATAGCGAGGAAGTTATTAATCAAGCTAAAGATAAAGCTCTTGCAAAAGAAAGAAGTTCATTTTTTAATAAAGAAGAAAGATATAATGATCAAGCCATCGGTACTAAAATACACAATGAGTTAATGACAACCCTTTCAGCAAACACTAAACCCATTCGTTTCATTACTACCTACAATGAGGGATCTAAAAAATTAGAAAAAATAATACAGAAACACTGGCCCCACCTAGTAACTGATCCCTGTTTAAGAACAAGAATAAATGAGAAACCAGTGTTCACATACAAGAAAGGAAAAAGTCTTAAGAACATATTAGCGCCCAGTAAGCTAAGAGAGATTAAACAACAGAAAGGAGTCAACATCTCTACCACTGAGAATTGGTTGACTACCTGGCAAGGTACGTTTAAATGCGGTAAAGCAAGGTGTAATATGTGTGCACACGTAGATAAATCTCCCACTTTTTCTAATTCAGAATTGACAGAAACCTTTAACATTATAGGTAGGAAGAATTGTGACTGTACCTATGTAGTTTATCTAATACATTGTGGGTGTGGCCTGCTTTATGTAGGTCGCACCAAAAGGAAAATCAAACGAAGAATTAATGAGCATATCTATAATATTAAAGAGAAATTGCTGACACATAGTGTACCCAAACATTTCCTTGAACATCATGGTAGTAATGCAAAATCTCTAAAAGTACAGGTGATAGATTGGGTTCCACCAAATAAACCCAATAGGTTACTAGATCTAAGAAGGTTGGAAACTAAATGGATTTACAAGTTGAAAACACTACAACCATTAGGGTTGAATATCGACATAGATGTAGCTGCATATATGTAATCTTTATATAGATATAACATAATATAATATTAATATTAATGAACTATTTATAAATTTTATCCTGTATCATTTTAATAATCTGTTGTTAGGTTTATGGCCTTGTATGGAGATCTTATCAAATTCAGGGCATTCCACTTTAATATTTTATAATTATATTTATTTGTATGAAATTTTTAATCAATATGTGGTTTTTAATATCTTTAAATAATTTATCTAACAATTGTATCAATTTTATTATATTGCACTATTTTGTATTCGGTTTTTATAAATATTTATAATAGATTTTTATTATGTTCCTCGTCTTTGAATATACCGCTATTGCAGTCTAACTATGTCAATGTGAGATATATGGAAGTTAGTTTTCGCATACTTTTCTTTCTAGTTTTAGGAAACACAATTTCACTAAATTATGGTTTTAATGTTTTATCTAAAGACTGATACAATTGTATATATTTGTAATACAATATCCTTGCAGAAGAAACATTTACCACTGCTTTCTCTTTTTTTCTTTTTCTGTTATGGACTTTCCACCAATCAAACGGGTAGGATATGACACACCCGCAGCAGGCCCCGGAAAAGGGGTGTGCCTAACAAATATGGACATTTAAAAAGCTGAAAAGCGCCAATTCTGAATAGTACTCTTTTACCTCTTGATAAAGCCCGACCGAAGTTCGGGGGAAACGCGTCGAGGATTCTAGGACATTGCTCCTGGTTTTTTCTTGTGTGTGGACAGTCATCGCGGTAGTACGTAAGGGCAGTCCGGACGCCTTGTACTTACCTAGAACGGCTGACAGGAACGGTTTGTCATCTCTGCTCCAGCGCACACAAAGAATTTGTATACAGGCTCATATTATTTTTAAATCTTGTAAGTGCAACATTATAAGTTGCGTGTGTGTTTTAATATAATAAAATCTTCCCTTGAATCGTGCCCTGGTGCGCTTCTGTTTCTTTCTTCTTTTTCATGGTAACACAACGAGTCAAATAAGGATTTTTTTTGACTAATCCGAAGCTGCACCGGGAGGAACCAACCCCACAAACGGGGACAAGCATATTCCAGCTGACATCAGTGAACTAATCACTCAAGATTCATTTTGGACACTTCCAAAAGGTACTGTTGTGAATCTTAAAGGATACTTTGGAAACCCTTCACCTTAATGGACTATTACCTTTTTATTGTTAAACAGTGAAGTGTGGTTTTTATTTATTCATATTCATTCATTTTATTCATATTCATTCATTTTATTCTGTATTATTCATCAGGAGTATTATTAGTACCGTGCAACAACTGATCAGTACACATATATTTTCACTGGTTTTATTATGTGTTATAGTTTTTTGAATTGAAATTTTATTAGACCTGTGGGTTTTTCTTCATATCACTGTTTAGTGGAAAGTTTATCAGAACCTAAATATTTAAAAATATTTATTTACTAATTGAGGCATTGACAGCCAAGCGCAATATCATCTTTTTCTGTAATGATGAATCAAAGACTTTAACCAAGACGCCAAAGAAATGGCAGAAGCTTTCTGACCTTTCCTAGAACCAGAAAAGATAACAAATAGACTAGAAGTCTTTCTGAAATCTTTAGTAGCTTCAACATAATATTTCAAAGCTCTTACTACATCCAAAGAATGTAAAGATCTCTCCAGAGAATTCTTAGGATTAGGACACAATGAAGGGACAACAATTTCTCTACTAATGTTGTTAGAATTCAGAACCTTAGGTAAAAATTGAAATGAAGTCCGCAACACCGCCTTATCCTGATGAAAAATCAGAAAAGGAGATTCACAAGAAAGAGCAGATAACTCAGAAACTCTTCTAGCAGAAGAGATGGCCAAAAGGAACAAAACTTTCCAAGAAAGTAATTTAATATCCAGAGAATGCATAGGTTCAAACGGAGGAGCCTGTAAAGCCCTCAGAACCAAATTAAGACTCCAAGGAGGAGAGATTGACTTAATGACAGGTTTGATACGAACCAAAGCCTGTACATAACAATGAATATCAGGAAGATTAGCAATCTTTCTGTGAAAAAGAACAGAAAGAGCAGAGATTTGTCCTTTCGAAGAACTTGCAGACAAACCTTTATCCAAACCATCCTGAAGAAACTGTAAAATTCTAGGAATTCTAAAAGAATGCCAGGAGAATTTATGAGAAGAACACCAAGAAATGTAAGTCTTCCATACTCGATAATAAATCTTCCTAGACATAGATTTACGAGCCTGTAACATAGTATTAATTACTGAGTCAGAGAAACCTCTATGACTAAGAATAAAGCGTTCAATTTCCATACCTTCAAATTTAATGATTTGAGATCCTGATGGAAAAATGGGCCTTGATATAGAAGGTCTGGTCTTAATAGAAGTGTCCAAGGTTGGCAATTCTACGTTCCAGTAGAATTTTGGAAATCACTTTTGGAAGAAGAACTAGAGGCGGAAAGATATAGGCAGGATGATAATTCCAAGGAAGTGACAACGCGTCCACTGCTTCCGCCTGACGATCCCTGGATCTGGACAGATACCTGGTAAGTTTCTTGTTTAGATGAGAGGCCATCAGATCTATTTCTGGAAGTCCTCAGATTTGAACAATCTGAAGAAATACCTCTGGGTGAAGAGACCATTCGCCCGGATGTAACATCTGGTGACTGAGATAATCCGCTTCCCAATTGTCTACACCTGTGAGTCCCACCCTGATGATTGACATACGCCACGGTTGTGACATTGTCTGTCTGAAAACAAATAAACGATTCTCTCTTCAGAAGAGGCCAGAACTGAAGAGCTCTGAAAATCGCACGGAGTTCCAAAATGTTGATTGGCAATCTCGCCTCCTGAGATTCCCAAACCCCCTGCGCTGTCAGAGATCCCCATACAGCTCCCCAACCTGAAAGACTTGCATCTGTTGAGAATACAGTCCAGGTTGGACGAACGAATGAGGCCCCTTGAATTAGATGATGGTGATTCAACCACCAAGTCAGAGAAGATCGAACATTGGGATTTAAGGATATTATTTGTGATATCTTTGTATAATCCCTGCACCACTGGTTCAGCATACAAAGCTGAAGAGGTCTCATGTGAAAACGAGCAAAGGGGATCGCGTACGATGCAGCAGTCATGAGACCTAGAATTTCCATGCAAAAAGCTACCGAAGGGAATGATTGAGACTGAAGGTTTCGACAAGCTGAAACCAACTTCAGACGTCTCTTTTCTGTTAGAGACAAAGTCATGGACACTGAATCTATTTGAAAGACCCAAAAGGTTACCTTTGTCTGAGGAATCAAAGAACTCTTTGGTAAATTGATCCTCCAACCATATCTTTGAAGAAACGACACAAGTTGATTCGTATGAAATTCTGCAGAATGTAAAGACTGAGCAAGTACCAAGATATTGTTCAAATAAGGAAATACCGCAATACCCTGTTCTCTGATTACAGAGAGAAGGGCACCGAGAACCTTTGAAATGATCCTTAGAGCTGTTGCTAGGCCAAACGGAAGGGCAAAAAACTGGTAATGCTTGTCTAGAAAAGAGAATCTCAGAAACTGATAGTTATCTGGATGAATTGGAATATGAAGATATGCATCCTGTAAATCTATTGTGGACATATAAAGCCCTTGCTGAACAAAAGGCAGAATAGTCCTTATAGTCACCATTTTGAATGTTGGTATCCTTACATAACGATTCAATATTTTTAGATCCAGAACTGGTCTGAAGGAATTCTCCTTCTTTGGTACAATGAATAGATTTGAGTAAAACCCCAGACCCCGTTCCAGAACTGGAACTGGCACAATTACCCCAGCCAACTCTAGATCTGAAACACATTTCAGAAATGCCTGAGCCTTCACTGGGTTTACTGGAATGCGAGAGAGAAAAAATCTTCTCACAGGTGGCCTTACCTTGAAACCTATTCTGTACCCTTGAGAAACAATGCTCTGAATCCAAAGACTGTGAATCGAATTGATCCAAATATCTTTGAAAAATCGTAACCTGCCCCCTACCAGCTGTGCTGGAATGAGGGCCGCACCTTCATGCGGATTTGGGAGCTGGTTTTGACTTTCTAAAAGGCTTGGATTTATTCCAGACTGGAGAAGGTTTCCAAACAGAAACCGTTCCTTTAGGGGAAGGAATCAAATCCTCAAAGCAAAGTGTGGAAAACAGCACCAACAGATATGTGGCTTGTGGGGCACGGAACCCAGGATCTGCCTTATCCTGCAAATACTTCAAGTAGCAAAAAAGATTTGTTCCAGCCACCAATAGTTAAAAAACCTTTATTCCTTCATATAGGGTCTTTTGACAAACATACAACGTTTCAGACCTGCTATAGGTCCTTAGTCATGTATACTGAACATACACTGATTCATCATTTAAATACTTTACACCTGGTCAATTGTTCACCTGTTGTCATGTGACTACTCATTATTGTATCACTGCCATCTTGTGGCCATCTAACATATATATTCCTATTGAAAAAAAGCATTCTGAATAGTCACATTGAAAAGGTTTATGTATCAAACAATGTTAATAGATAAAATCATATGTACAAAATTAAAATAGAAGAAATCTTACGCACAATATGCAGATATGCCATTGCTGTTTACTTGTTATTTAAATGTTAATTTGGACTCTTTCATTTTCTAAAATGAAAGAGTCCAAATTAACATTTAAATAACAAGTAAACAGCAATGGCATATCTGCATATTGTGCGTAAGATTTCTTCTATTTTAATTTTGTACATATGATTTTATCTATTAACATTGTTTGATACTTAAACCTTTTCAATGTGACTATTCAGAATGCTTTTTTTCAATAGGAATATATATGTTAGATGGCCACAAGATGGCAGTGATACAATAATGAGTAGTCACATGACAACAGGTGAACAATTGACCAGGTGTAAAGTATTTAAATGATGAATCAGTGTATGTTCAGTATACATGACTAAGGACCTATAGCAGGTCTGAAACGTTGTATGTTTGTCAAAAGACCCTATATGAAGGAATAAAGGTTTTTTAACTATTGGTGGCTGGAACAAATCTTTTTTGCTACCTTTAGGGGAAGGGTCAGGCTTCTGTTCCTTATTCTGACGAAAGGAACGAAAACGATTAGCAGCCCTGTATTTACCTTTAGATTTTTTGTCCTGAGGCAAAAAGGTTCCTTTCCCCCCAGTAACAGCTGAAATAATAGAATCCAACTGTGAACCAAATAATTTATTACCTTGGAAAGAAAGAGAAAGCAAAGTTGACTTAGAAGTCATATCTGCATTCCAAGATTTAAGCCATAAAGCTCTTGTAGCTAAAATAGCTAAAGACATATACCTGACATCAATTCTAATGATACCAAAAATGGCATCACAAATAAAGTTATTAGCATGTTGAAGAAGTTTAACAATGCTATAAGCATTATGGTCTGACACTTGTTGCGCTAAAGCCTCCAACCAGAAAGTGGAAGCAGCAGCAACATCAGCCAAAGAAATAGCAGGTCTAAGAAGATTACCTGAACATAAATAAGCTCTCCTTAGAAAGGATTCAAGCTTCCTATCTAAAGGATCCTTAAAGGAAGTACTATCCGCCGTAGGAATAGTAGTACGTTTAGAAAGAGTAGAGATAGCCCCATCAACTTTAGGGATTTTGTCCCAAAACTCTAATCTATCAGATGGCACATGGTACAATTTCTTAAACCTTTGAGAAGGAGTAAATGAAGTACCCAGACTATTCCATTCCCTAGAAATTACTTCTGAAATAGCATCAGGAACTGGAATAACTACCTGAGGTTTGAAAACCGAATTTAAATGCTTAGTAGATTTAGTATCAAGAGGACTAAACTCCTCCATATTTAATGCAATTAACACTTCTTTAAGTAAAGAACGAATAAACTCCATCTTAAATAAATATGAAGATTTATCAGTGTCAATATCTGAGGCAGAATCTTCTGAACCAGATAGATCCTCATCAGAAACAGATAAGTCAGAATGATGGCGGTCACTTAAAAATTCATCTGAAATATGAGAAGTTTTAAAAGACCTTTTACGTTTACTGGAAGGAGGAATAACAGACAGAGCCTTCCTAATAGATTTAGAAACAAATTCTTTTACATTAACAGGGACATCCTGAACATTAGATGTTGAAGGAACAACAACAGGTAATGGATTATTACTAATGGAAACACAATCTGCATTAGAAAGTTTATCATGACAGTTATCACAAACTACAGCCGGAGGAACAGTTACCAAAAGTTTACAACAGATGCACTTAACTTTGGTAGAACCAGCATCAGGCAGCGTCTTTCCAGAAGTAGATTCTGATCCAGGGTCAGGTAGAGACATCTTGCAATATGTAATAGAAAAAACAACATATAAAGCAAAATTATCAAATTCCTTAAATGACAGTTTCAGGAATGGGAAAAAAATGCCAAATGAACAAGCCTCTAGCAACCAGAAGCAATGAAACATGAGACTGAAATAATGTGAAAAAAAGGTGGACACAAGAATGACGCCCACATTATTGGCGCCAAGTACAACGCCCATATTTTTTGGCGCCAAGTATGACGCCACATCCTGTGACGCAGAAAAAAACGACGCCCACATTTTTGGCACAAAAAAGGTCTGAACACATATACGTCAAAAAATGACGCAACCACGAACAAACTTCCGGCGTCAATTAGGGACAAAATTTTTGCGCCAAAAAAGTCTGCGCCAAAAAAGACGCAATAAATTGTAGCATTTTCAGCCCCAGCGAGCCTAACAGCCCACAGGGAAAAAAGTCAATTGAAATTTTTTTAAATGAACGTATCCCAGTGAAGGGATAGAAAAGCACGCTGGTATTATGAAGGAAAAAAATGTTGTAAAGTGTTGAACAAAATAATGTACTTGTAAATCAAGTGGAACGGGTCTACCGTATCAGTCCTGAAAAATGTCCATATAATGATGGTAGGTTGAAGGGATAGAAGTATCCTTTTTGATGTAGTGGGTCAGGCTGCTCCTCTTGATCCCAGAGAGTGTAGGACAACTGTTGAAATACAAAGGGTAGAAAGAGGGCGCCACAATAGCGTGATACCGTCTGGAAATGCAGGTACAGATGAAAGTAAGTAATATGCTTACCAGATAGAGTAGCACTGTGCTGTGACCAGTGCGTGAAAGCTGGCTAGCACTTAGCAGTCGCTAGTACACTGTGGAAACCAAGCTCCAAGGGTACTTTTCCTGGTTCCAGCTTGATGTATGCCTCCTAATGGCTGGACTTCAATTGCTACAAAGGTGAAATCTTTCTGTATGTTGTTCTATTAGTGTTAAAATAGCACAACACAGACAACTTCATATATATAAAATAGCTTTAATGTTATACGCGTTTCTCAACCCCAACTGGGTCGTTTCATCAGATAAAAGATAATTAAATTTGCTCACATAGCCATACCAGTGGTTTGAGCTTGTGTTTGATTTGCTGCCTAAGTGTATTAAAATCTATGACTTTATTAATAATTTTATTTATATTACTTTGGTCTTATGATTTTTTAAGCCCCGCCCACCGCATTTCAATTTTTTTTGCGGGGGGGGGGGGGGTGTCCCTCTTTTGAATTTTGAAATGTTGGGAGGTATGGGTATATAAGAGTATATTGTCGATCTGAAAAGGGAGGTAGGAGAAGAAATCTCTACGACCGATAACAGAGAACCTATGAAATAGATCCCCAAGAGGAAGACCATCGTATTCAAATAGGCAATACTCTCTTCACATCCCTCTGACATTCACTGCAATCTGAGAGGAAAACCGGGCTCCAGCCTGCTGCGAAGCGAATCTCAACGTACAATCAAGCACAAACTTACTTCACCACCTTTATGGGAGACAAAGTTTGTAAAACTGAATTGTGGGTGTGGTGAGGGGTGTATTTATAGGCATTTTGAGGTTTGGGAAACTTTGCCCCTCCTGGTAGGAATGTATATCCCATACGTCACTAGCTCATGGACTCTTGCTAATTACATGAAAGAAAAGTTAAATGGACATGAACCCCAAAATGTTTTTTTCATAATTCAGATAGAAGTAATTTGGAAGGTTGTTTAAAATTGTATATTCTATTATATAATTTGCTTCATTCTCTTGGTGTCTTTTGTTGCAAAGCATATCTTGATAGGGTCAGGAGCTTACTGCTGATTAGTGGCTACACACATGCCTTGTCATTGGCTTAAAGATGTCTTCAGCTAGCTCCCAGTAGTGGATTGCTGCTCCTTCAATGAAGGATGCCAAGAGAATGAAGCTAAATTGATAACAGAAGTAATTTGGAAAACTGTTTAAAAATGTATACTCTGACTAAATATTTTGAGTTTCATGTCCCTTTAACCACAGATAAAAGGGCATAAAAGTCAAAATTAAACTTTCATGGTTCAGGGTATGCAATCTTAAAAGGGACATTTTTGTTTCATGATTCAGATAGAGCATGCAATTTTGAACAATTTTCCAAATTACAAATATCAAATTTTTTGTTGAAGGAGCAGCAATGCGCTACTGGGAGTTAGCTGAATACATTGAGTAAGTCAATGATATGTGCAGCCACCAACCAGCATCTAGCTACCAGTAGTGTATTGCTGCTCCTGAACCTACCTAGGAATGCCTTCCAACAAAGGATGCCAAGTGAATGAAGCAAATTAGATAACAAGTAAATTGGAAAGTTGTTTAAAATTGCATGTGAAAGTTTAATTTTGACTTTACTGTACCTTTAAGTTTTCAGTTTAATTCTATTATCATATTTACTTTATTATCTTGGTATCCTTAGCTAAAAAGCAAATCTAGGCATGATCAGTAGTAGCAATGTACTACTGGGAGCTAGTTGATTGGTGGCTACACACAAATGCCTCTTGTCATTGTCTTAACTAATGTGTTCAGCTAGCTCCCAGGAAGCATTGCTACTCCTGGTGCTGACTTTAACAATGTATTTAACCAATTTGCAGCGGTTAAACACAGTTATATAGAAGCAACAACACAATAATAAAAGTGCTCTAACAAAGCATTTTCTTTATGCAATTTTAATTACTATGTCCCTTTAAAGTCAGTTTTAGATCACAATGCCCTGTGGATCCTGAGCTGGTAGTTTAGCTATGTATTTATGTCTCTCCGATTGGCTCAATGTCTGGATTCTACATCTGCAGTGTATTATAAACACATAGTTCTGCTCAAGCAATGCTGAAATAATACAATACTCTCCTGCATTAGATCATGTTATTGATTATTTATGTCTGTTTAAGAGTTTGTGCTCAAAGACAGATTACTGAGGCCATTTAGGCATTTGTTTTTCACTTTAACTAGGCTCATTGTAATAGAGCTGAAGTTTTCCTGGGTCATACAGCTTGCAATCACATGAGAAATGTTCCAGTAAATATCTGAGAACACAGGGCAGACAGCTATTATATGTAATGATTGTTTGGGTTGTCACACATACTGTGTAATTTCCTATCTTGTCTAGCAACTCCGCACAAATGGCTTAAGTGAATCGTTCCTGTAATTATCCACCATGAACAGTCTGCAACCTATCATGTAGAAAACCAGTGACAGGTCTTGAATATGTTTACATGGCACTGGAGAAGTTAATTCTCCCATCCTGGGTACGATGACTGCCCAGATGCTTAAAGTTTCCAATGCAAACCCCACGTGACTGCTTCCCAGAACTGTTTACTGAATTACCTTGGGGCGTCTGGGACACATTCCTCCTGTTTTTACTCTATTTTTAGTTCTTGAATAAGATCCTGATGTTTGTCCCCATAATAACTGTGATTTTTGGATTTGCTCCACCACATGGTCAAGCCCACAGCTCTGCTCACCAGACTTGCACTTTTTCAGTGTAGGTTCATCCAAAAGTCGTTATACCTGGCAGTTTGCTTCAGTAAGAGCAATTTAAGTGCTATGGAATTGTACATGTCTCTACTGGGGTCAGCAGGCTGATCACATGATCAAGGGGCTTTTAACAAAATCATCACAAAATAAAACTACTAAACTGTCTCAAACATTTATAACTAGATCAGAACAAATTGGTTATTATGCTAATTTGGCACATTATACTACAGTACAATGCAAAAGCAAAATATTCAGCTTTGATTCCAGGAGACCCTGGAAGTGTCGCGGAGCATAGATGTAGGGACCTTTGACCCCAGGAGGAAGTAGGACGTCGGTGGGCGGAGCTTCTGGCGGGGGTTATAAAAAGTGGTGATTCTGGGTGTTTTGGTGCAATTTTTCTGACAGGAACAGACAGCGGTGGTTGTGTGCATAAGTGCTATGGATTTTGAGGAGATTTTGTTCAGGATTCTGAACGCGGCAGTGGATAGGGTTCTGAATCGATGGCCACACAGCTCCTGGGTGTTCTTTCTGGAGGTGCTGTTCCTGTGGAGTCTCCTGCATCTTCTAGACATCCTCCTGAGCTCCGACCTCAGCCCTGATGCAGCCCGTGGTTCTGGTCGCCATAGGAGAAGTCCCAGCAAGGAGGTGAGACGACCTGTGAGTGGGGCTTCAGAGGGAGATATTGCGGTGATGGAGGATTCAGTACATGCCTTTCCTGGTGCTTCAGGTGACATTAGAGCCATGGTGGAGGAGGAGCCGGTAATATCAGGTCAGCAAAATGAGGTTTCAGTCAGACAGGACCTGTTTCACGGCCGCTCTGGGCTTGAGGGTGGGTTTTCTATTTTGTTGGGGGAAGATATTTTAACTTCTAGGCAGGATTTTCATAATGTTGATTCAGAGGTTGTTTTTTTTTTTAACATGTAGCAGGGTTCTGTGCAAGGGGGGTCTCAATTGCAGGGGATTGCTGATTTGGCTTCTGTTAGTGATAGAGTAGTGCATGTTAGAACTGGGAGCATGGTTGTGCCTGGGAGGTCGCAAGAAAAAGAAAAAGAGGCAAGGCCTCTGCCAGGTCCTCTGGGGTTGCTCAGGGGGTAGTTAGGCAGGTTAAGAAAGGGAAAGGGCCCGTTTCAATTACCCATGCTGGCCGTAGTTCTAGAACAGTAGTGAGTAAGAAGAAACAAGGTAGAGTGTTTTTTGCTGAATATTTGAATTCACAATTTATAGACCACTTTTCTGGCTCTTCTGAGTAGGACGTGGTAACACCTTCACTATGTGTAGAATCTGGGCCTTTAGATTTAAGAAGATAAAGTAAAACTCTGCTTAGAATTGGTCAAGATCAAGGGGTGAAGTTGGTTCTGGTGGGTCATGGTATGCCTGGCAAGGATGTTGTTAATAATGTTGGCCCTTCTGATTTATTTCCTGCAGAGGTCTGTGGTGATGAGGGGGATTTTTTTCACCTTCCAGAGCCATGGACAGATAGCATCGGCTTGGACCCGGATGGTATGCATTAATTGGTGGAGTCTTCTATGGCCATTAGTGTTCCTGTCGTGAGGCATAGAGAAGGCCAGGTGGGTGATTTTCTCAGGGCAGAAGCATTGGGGCATTATGACACTGCCTGTGCACCTGGTACAGTGAGGAATATAGCTACTAGGTGCCCAAGGAGGTTTGGCGTGGGCTGGTCCAGGGTTGGGGTTCATCAGCACAGAGGTAGGGAGAAAAGGGGTAGGGCACAAGAGTCAGGGGCTATGCAGCGCAAGTGATCTAGGGTTGCCCAGCAAGGGTCGCAAAGGGTTGGGATTGTTACACAGCCTACGAGTATGTCATCGGTCTCTATGTTGCAGGTGCAACAAGGGTTGCCGAGTCTACGGCTGGATGGAGCTGCAGGGCTCCATCCACAGGGGTGTTCAGTCAGCGCCGTGTTTTGAGGTGTTTGGAGAGGTGGCGCAGTCAAGTACATCACAGGCTGTGGTGGCAGGTGTTATTGAAGAGACAGCGCCCAGGGAGCCAGTTATTCAGCCAAGCGTTGCTTATGCGACAAAGGTGGCAGATAAGCATGGGGCTGGGTTACTGAAGAAAGTTAGTGATAGTGGTGTGCATGGGGTGGATAGAGTGTCTTCCAATTTGCTAGCAGGTCTTAGAGACTTGGTGGCATGACTGGAGTCATCAGTCGCCTCAGATGTATTGCCTCCAGCTGGTAGATCATGGGTTTCTCCCTCCAATTTAGTTTCAGGTGGAGCATCATCTGTTACCAAGCAGACACAATGGGGGCCTGATCCTGCATTGGTGTTGGGAGGGAATACTCCCCTTGCGCAAGCGGTTTTAGGGCCTGCTGTTTCAGTGAGTGCTGGGGGAGGTTCAGAGATTAAGGTTGCTGATACAGCCATGTCACAATCTTGTTAATGCTCTATTGGTCCTTTGGGTCTGCATTTGTCTAAGGAGACAACGGAAAAAATACGGAAAACATATGGAAAAGCGAGTATATAGAGCTCTTCTCATTGCTGCCTCTAGAACAATCTTTTGAGATACCTGAGGATTCTAAGAAAGAATCAGGAAAAAAGGAGGAGGAGGAAAGAAAGAAAAAGGTACCGTAAGTTACCTAAAACGTTCACCAATTGGTTCCAGGCATTCGTCATTTACGTCAGTTTTATGGCTGAAAAGTTTACTGAGCATAGCGCTCCGCTTTCTGGTTATTTTGATGAAATTGCGGCTGCTCAGAGAACGTATGGTGGATTAGCCTGGTGGACGTATGACTAACACTTTCATCAACATTAAGCTGTAAAACCTGAAATGCGCTGACCGGGACATGGGGCTCTGGCTAAAGATATTGATGCCACTGAGAGCCTTCCAGCCCTTTCGAGCTGGAGTCTGCAGGTCTGCAGCTGCAGGTTCATCGGCGTCCCTTAAAAAAAGGTCTGTGCTTTGACTTCAATGAAGGGCAATGTAAATGGGGGGCTGGATGCAAATTTAAACATGAATATTCTGGGTGTGGGGGATCTCACTCCTTCGCCAGATGTTTTAAAAAAGGAAAAGGCCCCAGTGCAGCAAATTTTCCTGAAAAAGGGGGCATCGCCAGCGAAAGTAAAAACAAAGGATGAAACACTGGCTAAGTCTTTAAGCTAAGAAGCTTGGGCGAAGGGAGCAGGCTGCTTTGCTACTGCATGGGTTTTCATTTGGGTTTGTGATTCTATCTGAAGGGGGCAAAGTTAGTTTTACTGGTAATTTAAAATATGCCAGGGAGTTCCCACATGTGGTGCGGGAAAAACTTGGGAAGGAAATCAAACTTGGCCATATGGCTGGTCCTTTTTCCTTTTCTACTTTCCTGGATCTACAAGTTTCTCCTCTAGGTGTGGTACCCAAACTGTCAGGATAGGTAAAGTCCAGAGTCCCTAGCACAGTGAGTATATACCAGGACCTGACCCTGCGACAGCTGTAGTATAATATACTCACAGTAATAGACTGGCACAGCAGGGTCAGGAGAAGAAACTTCGTGTAGATAGGATTAATCAATAGAGTAATCAGGCAAGCGATGTTCAGCAACGTGTAATCAGGCAGGTAAGGTTAAACAATAGAATAGTCAGGCAAGCAATATCCAGTAACGTGTAATCAGGCAGATAGGGGTTAACGAGTAGAGTAATCAAGCAAGCAATGTCCAGCAACGTGTAATCAGGCAGATAGGGATTAACCAATAGAGTAGTCAGGTAAGCAATGTCCAGCAACGTGTAATCAGGCAGGTATGGGTTAACCAATAGAGTAGTCAGGTAAGCAGTGTCCAGCAGCGTGTAATCAGGCAGGTATGGGTTAACCAATAGAGTAGTCAGGTAAGCAATGTCCAGCAACGTGTAATCAGGCAGGTATGGGTTAACCAATAGAGTAATCAGGTAAGCAATGTCCAGCAACGTGTAATCAGGCAGGAAGGGGTTAACCAATAGAGTAGTCAGGTAAGCAGTGTCCAGCAACGTATAATCAGGCAGGAAGGGGTTAACCAATAGAGTAGTCAGGTAAGCAATGTCCAGCAACGAGATGATCAGGCAGGTAGGGGTTCAGGGTTCAGAATAAGAAGGCACAGGTTCAGAATAACACAGGTATAAATTGTACTCACTTAGCCAACGAGTGAAAACAAACAGGCAGCGATGAGAGGAGACGCCGGAATAAGAAGGCCTCCTGACGTCATCAGAAGTGCCGACAGGAACAGGGTTGCTAAGCAACCAAGAAAGCGCTACCGCGCTGAGACAGAGACAGAGGCAGAAGAAAGCGATCAGCAGCTGAGCGATCGCGACAGTGCCCCCACCTCAAGGACCCCTCCGGGGAACACGAACAGGCTTTGAAGGATTCTGGGCGTGGAACTGTTTGATCAAGGCAGAGGCACGGACATGAGAAGCAGGTTCCCAAGAACGTTCAGTGATGGGATATCCCTTCCAATGGACCAAATAGTATAGACGTTTACCCCTTAATCTGGAATCAAGAATTTGACTGATCTCAAATTCTGAAGTACCATCCACAAGGAACAGAGAGGGAACTCTACATTTGGTGGAAAACCGGTTAGAGACTGCTGGCTTAAGAAGAGATACGTGAAAGACAGAGTGAATCTTCAAGTTGTCTGGTAAAGCCACCCTGTAGGCAGTAGAACATACCTTGGAAACAATCCTGAATGGTCCGATGAATTTGGGGCCCAATTTAGCACAGGGTTGTTTGAGTCGGATGAATCTGGTGGAAATCCAAACCTTGTCTCCAGTCCGAAAAGAGGGCGCCTTCCGGCGTCTGCGATCAGCAAATCGTTTATACTTTCGAGTAGAGAGAAGAAGAATTTCCCGAATCTTCTTCCAGTGTTTACAAAGACTTCTCATTGTACGATCTGCTCCAGGAACTCCAGAACCTCCCGAAGACATAGGAAAAGTTCTAGGTTCGAATCCATAGGCTGCCTTGAAAGGAGAAGTCTGTAAAGAAGAGTTGAAGCGGGAATTGTAAGTTAGTTCTGCTAAAGGAAGAAGTTGAGACCAATTGGAGTGCTGATGATTAACATAGTGCCTGAGATAGGACTCAAGAGATTGATTTACCCGCTCAGTTTGACCGTTGGACTGAGGATGATGAGCAGTAGAAAGAGATATGGTAACTCCAAACTGTTTGCACAGGGATTTCCAAAATCTTGAGACAAATTGAACTCCTCGATCAGAAACGATGTCCAAAGGAAAACCATGTAATCTGGTGATATGGAGAATAAACAATTCAGCGAGTTTCTGGGCCGATGGTAATCCAGTTAATGGAACAAAATGAGCTGCTTTGGAAAACCTATCTACCACCACCCATATGGTCTTGTTTCCGGCAGAATTAGGAAGATCTGTAATAAAGTCCATGGAAACATGAGACCAGGGATAATACGGAACAGGCAGAGGTTGTAAGAGACCAAGAGGTAAAGATGAAGACTGTTTATTTGAGGTACAGGAATGACAAGCTGCAACATAATCCTTGACACCTTTGCCCATGGAAGGCCACCAGACATGTTGTTTGAGTCTCCACAAAGTATTACGCACTCCAGGATGTCCAGACAGAACATTATCATGAGCCCAACGAAGAAGTTTTAGGCGGAATTCAGTAGGTACAAACAAGATCCCAGGAGGTATGTAATAAGATGAAGGAACAGAAGCTTGAGCAGACTGTAATGCTTGTAAAGGAAACGTAGATAACTGAGCCAGAACTTTAGCAGGGCGGAGAATGGGTTCAGAATCCAGAAATGTAGAATCAGAAGCCAGAAATTGTCTAGACAAAGCGTCTGCTTTCGTATTCTTAGAGCCAGGAATATAAGAGAGGACAAAATTAAATCTGGAGAAGAACAGAGCCCATCGGGCTTGGCGTGAGTTGAGGCGTTTGGCAGTATGAAGATACAGAAGATTTTTATGGTCTGTGAGTATAAGAAATGGTTGAACAGTGCCTTCCAGCAGATGTCTCCATTCTTCCAAAGCCATTTTAATAGCTAACAGTTCTTTGTTACCAACGTCATAATTCAGTTCGGAAGTATTGAACTTCTTGGAGAAAAATCCCACAGGAAGGATCTTTCTAGAAACAGGATTTCGCTGAGAAAGTACTGCCCCAGCAGCAATCAGAGAAGCATCCACTTCAAGAATGAATTGGAGAGTCGGAACAGGATGGCAAAGAATGGGAGCCGAAGTAAATGCAGACTTTAGAGATTCAAATGCCTGTAAGGCTTGATCAGACCAATGCTTGCAATCCTGACCCTTTTTAGTAAGAGCAGTAAGGGGTGCCGAGATGTTAGCAAAGTCCTTTATGAACTTACGATAGTAATTGGCAAACCCCAGGAACCTTTGAAGAGATTTTAAGGAAGTAGGTCTAGGCCAATCTAGAATAGCTGACAGTTTGTCAGAATCCATCTTGAATCCAGACGGTGAAATAATGTAACCCAGGAAAGGAATAGATTCTTGATGAAAAGAACACTTTTCAAGCTTGGCAAAGAGAAAATTTTCACGTAATCTCTGGAGTACTAATGTAACATGATGAATGTGATCCTGTACAGTCCGGAAATAAATCAGAATATCATCAAGATAGATAATAACGAATTGATTAAGATAGTCTCTAAATATTTCATTAACAAAATGTTGAAAAACTACAGGGGCATTGCATAACCCAAAAGGCATAACTAAATATTCGTAGTGTCCAAACCTAGTGTTGAAGGCAGTTTTCCACTCGTCCCCTTTACGAATTCTGACCAAATTATATGCCCCACGAAGATCCAATTTGGTAAAGATGGAAGCACCCTGGAGACGATCAAATAATTTGGGAATGAGAGGGAGTGGATAACAATTCTTGATTGTAATTTGATTAAGAGCTCGATAATCAATGCAAGGACGAAGACCTCCATCTTTCTTTTCCACAAAGAAAAAACCTGCCCCTACTGGAGAAGAAGAAGGATGGATAAAACCTCGGGCCAAATTATCCTTGATATATTCCTCAAGTGAAACATTTTCTTGACGAGAAAGTGGGTAAGTTTTACCCTTAGGTAGAGGTGCTCCTGGTAATAAGTCAATGGGACAATCAAAGGTCCGGTGAGGAGCTAATACTTCAGCATCTTTTTTAGAAAAGACATCACAAAAAGAATGATATTGTTCAGAAGTTAGAAGTTTTGGGAGCATTCTGTAGACACTGTGTGAAACAAGAAGATCCCCAAGCAACAAGCTCTCCTTTAGACCAGGAAAAAACTGGATCATGTAGTTGAAGCCAAGGAAGTCCCAGAATGAGAGGAAACTGTGGGGAAGAGATGATGTCAAAGCAAATGGTTTCGGAATGAAGTACTCCTACAGACATGAAGTGGAATGGTAGAATGTCGAATGAAACCAGAACCTAAAGGTTGACCACTGACAGTAGTGACCTTAATTATTTGGCTCTTGGAAAGCAAAGGAATACGAAAAGCATTGACAAACTCCGAATCCATAAACATTCCTGCAGCTCCAGAGTCGATGAGTGCTTGAGCCTGAAATTTGGTGTTGCCAAAGCGGACAGTAACTGGAACAAACAGCTTGGAATTGAGGGAAGAAAAAGAACTTCGGCTTAACTCAGTCCCTCTTCCTGGAGTTAAGCCCTGGCTTTTACTGGACGAGTTGGACAATCTTTTAACATATGCCCCTTAATACCGCAGTAAAGACATAGTCCCAGATTACGCCTTCTGAGATGTTCAGCTTCGGATAATTTAATAGCACCAACCTCCATGGGTTCACTTGACTCAGAGATAGAAGTATTTGGAGTAGGAAGTTTTGGAGAATGAGGCATAGGACGAAAGGAAGATCTGATAAAGGATCTTCTGTTACGGTCACGTTCATGGAGACGCTCAGAGTAACGAGCATCAAGCTTGATACATAAGTTGATAAGATCTTCTAGAGAATCGGGAAGATCCCTATAAACCAATTCATCTTTCAAACGATCACAAAGACCTTTACGAAATGCTGCACGCAGGGCCCCATGATTCCACATAGTTTCAGCAGCTAAAGTCTGGAATTCTATAGCGTATTGTGCTACAGAAAGAGATCCCTGTCTTAAATCTAAAAGTCCTGCTTCAGCCACCGCTGATCTACCAGGTTTATCAAACACAGAAGAAAATATAGATACAAAAGTGTCAATATCCTGGAGCAAAGGATCATCCTTTTCCAACAGTGGAGAAACCCAAGCCAGGGCTTTACCCTTCATAAGAGAAATTAAAAAGGTGATCTTGGAGGAAGAAGAAACAAACATCTGAGGATTATTTCTGAAGTGAAGGCAGCACTGATTAAGAAATCCTCGGCAGTCTTCAGGATTGCCGTCATATTTATCCGGTAGTGGAATTCTAGGAATAAATTGTTCTGCAGGTTGTGGCGGATTAAACGCAGGGTTAGAGCTGGCCGCAGGAACAACAGGTGTTGCAGAGACTTGAGAAGGTGGAGACAGATTATGCAAGAGAGCAGTTATTTGATCCAATTTAGAATCCAGGGATTGCAGGTGTGCAGAGTGGGTTCCAAGAAGCTGTCCCTGTAGAGCCACAGCTCTGGATAACTCACCAGGGTCCATTATATGGCCTGTTTGTAATGTCAGGATAGGTAAAGTCCAGAGTTAGACCCAAATGCTAGAATGAGGTTAATAACACCCTAGCACAGTGAGTATATACCAGGACCTGACCCTGCGACAGCTGTAGTATAATATACTCACAGTAATAGACTGGAAGATGGCACAGCAGGGTCAGGAGAAGAAACTTTGTGTAGATAGGATTAATCAATAGAGTAATCAGGCAAGCGATGTTCAGCAACGTGTAATCAGGCAGGTAAGGTTAACCAATAGAATAGTCAGGCAAGCAATATCCAGTAACGTGTAATCAGGCAGATAGGGGTTAACCAGTAGAGTAATCAAGCAAGCAATGTCCAGCAACGTGTAATCAGGCAGATAGGGATTAACCAATAGAGTAGTCAGGTAAGCAATGTCCAGCAACGTGTAATCAGGCAGGTATGGGTTAACCAATAGAGTAGTAAGGTAAGCAGTGTCCAGCAGCGTGTAATCAGGCAGGTATGGGTTAACCAATAGAGTAGTCAGGTAAGCAATGTCCAGCAACGTGTAATCAGGCAGGTATGGGTTAACCAATAGAGTAGTCAGGTAAGCAGTGTCCAGCAACGTATAATCAGGCAGGTATGGGTTAACCAATAGAGTAGTCAGGTAAGCAATGTCCAGCAACGAGATGATCAGGCAGGTAGGGGTTCAGGGTTCAGAATAAGAAGGCACAGGTTCAGAATAACACAGGTATAAATTGTACTCACTTAGCCAACGAGCGAAAACAAACAGGCACCGATGAGAGGAGACGCCGGAATAAGAAGGCCTCCTGACGTCAACAGAAGTGCCGACAGGAACAGGGTTGCTAAGCAACCAAGAAAGTGCTACCGCGCTGAGACAGAGGCAGAAGAAAGCGATCAGCAGCTGAGCGATCGCGACACAAACGAGATTGAGGGAAATTTAGGTAAATCTATCATTTGTCTTAACCAAAAGGGGGGTCCATTAATGATGGAATTCCTAGTGAATTGTCCACTTTGCATCCTTTGACCAGGCTGTGGATTTGGTTCAATATGCGGGGTGCCGGGCTGTAATGGCCAAGATTGATATTGAGGCTGCATTCCGGATACTTCAGGTGCATCCGTCGTCTCATAGGTTGTTTTTTTTTAAGTAAATTTTTACGTTGACCTTTGTCTACCCATGGGCTGCTCAATATTGTGTTCCCTGTTTGAGTGTTTCAGCTCATTTTTGGAATGGGTAGTGTGTGAGCTTTCTGGTTTCTTTTCTGTCGTCCACTATTTAGATGATTTTTTATTCGTTGGTTCATCTGGATCTTCAGCTTGTGTTTGTTTGAGGGATGCAGATGATTTTGGCGTGCCCATTGCCGTAGACAGATCGGAGGGCCCAGCTACGGTCCTCGATTTTCTTGGTATCACTATTGACTCAGAGAAGATGAAATGCTGTTTACCTGATGACAAAATTTGCAATCTTTCAGGTGTGATTCAGAGGTTTCTATCAGTTGGAAAGCTGACTAAGGGATTTACAAACTCTCTTGGGCAAACTAAATTTCACTTGTCAAATCATTCCCATTGGGAGAATATTTTCAAGACAACTATCCCTGGCGACTGCCAAAGTGAAAGAGCTGCATCATTTTGTTCAGCTTTCAGTGGAACACAAGAAGCAGTTATGTTGTGGCTGGCCTTTTTAAAATATTTCAATGGGGCAGCACTTTTTCAGTCACCTAGATTGTCTAATGAAGAACTTGGGCTAGTGACTGATGCGGCAGGAGGTGTTGGTTTTGAAGCCTTTTTTAATGGTCAGTGGTGTGCGGCTAAGTGGCCATCCGAATGGGTCTGTTCAGAGCTGGTTAAAAATTTGGTTTTCTAGAACTGTTTCCCATCATTGTAGCTATTTTTGTGTGGGAAGAGGCATTCCGGGACAGGTCAGTATTGTTCCATACGGACAATACAGGGGTGGTGGCAGCAATTAATTCTTTGTCTTCATCTTCTCCAGTCATTTGCTTGCAAGGGGTGTTGGTGTTGCAGTGCCTGAGACTGAATGTGTTGGTTAGGGTAAAGCATATTCCTGGGGCCAACAACTTAATTGCGGATGCTCTATCTCGTTTCCAGTGGCAGTGGTTTCGGAAGATGGTTTCTCAAGCAGACAAAGATGGAAGGGAATGCCTGGTGGAACTGTGGAGTCTTGGCAGTGGGGACTTGTCAATCTGGTGGGTTGTGACGAGAGAATTGAAGTACTGCTAAAGTGGATATGGAAATGGAAAGGTGTGGGCTTGTCCAATTCTGCAATTGATTTGGCAGTTTTGGCTTTCCTTTTTAAGTTGATTGGCGTTAAATACATAACAAAGCTCTTTTGCATTTGGCAAATTGTTAAAGGCCTCAAGAGAGGTAGGGCTATTAAAGATCTTTGTAAGCCTATTTCATTCTCTTAACTTGAGAAGATGTTGGGGGTAGTGGGAATAGATGGGCTCATGGGGGCTTACATTTGTTGGATGTGGGGCTTACGGACTCTCATGTGTCCATATTTTTAAGAAGATGCAAAACGGATCAGGAAGGGAAAGGTCATTCTATTCTGCTATTTCCCACAGGGACTGAAATTTGCCCTTGGCTTGCTGTGCGCAAGTATTTGCAATGGAGGCTGCCTTTCCTGATCTACAGGGATGGTAGTGCTTTGTCGCACTTTCAGTTAAGAGCAGTGCTGGGTAAAGCTCTGATAAAATTGGGTTTGCGGCCTGAGGAGTTTGGGTCGCATTCCGTCAAAATTGGCGCAGCCACAGAAGCGTTTGATTTAGGGCTCAGTGAGAATGTGGTGAAGCATGTGGGGAGATGGGGCTCTAAATATTACCGGTCTTATATACGGCCGGAGTTAAGGGTGAAATCTGTTTAGCTTTAGTTTATATTGTTGCTTTTTCTGCTCTTTTAATTCCAGATCCTGTTTGGGTATGGTTGGTGGGCCATTCTTTTATTTACTGGGCTCGAAGAGTAGCAGCAGAGAAAGAGAATGGTCTGCAGTTTGGTTTATCAAGAAGAAAAGCTGAGTTCAGATGGCTGGGAGTACGGGGCCTTCAATGGGTTTATGTTTTACCTTTGGTGGTGGATTATGCTAAACATTTTCCCCCTCCGCATGTGTTACTGGTTCATGCTGGGGGTAACAATTTGAGTTATCTGCCTTAAAGGGAACTTGTGAGATTGATAAAGAAGGATTTGGCTAGATTAGTTGTTCTTTTCCCTGGGTTGGTAATTGTCTGGTCTGATATGCATCTTAGGTTGGTCTGGCGTGCAGCATGGGTTTATTGCAAATTGGAAAAAAGTAGAATGAAGGTGAACAAATTAGTTGCATGTTTTGTATTTAAGAAGAGGTTTTGCGCAATCTCGATTTAGAGGACATAGGGCTTGGGGAATTCTACCTACAAGATGAAGTGCATCAATAAAGAAAGAAGGGTTATCAATGGTCTTAGCCAGGGGTGTTGGGTCTGGTCTGAAGGTCAGTCCAGTCTGTGGTGGGGGTGCTAGTCTTCCTTTTGTTAGTCGTACTGATCTTTGCCAAGTGGTGTTGATGGTATCTCGTTGCGGTGCATAGATGTAGGGGCGGAAAGAATCCCAAGGGGTCTTAGAATTAAGAAATATCCATCTTTTGACTTTGAAGATCCTCTGGATATGGAGGATTGGAATATAGCACTCACAGAGTGCTCATTTAAACTCATCAAGGTATTGATTAGAGTCAAAGAGAAAAAAAGAACGAAGCTCAAAGCTGAAGTGGACAATATTAAAGAGGACCTCAAACCTTTGGAAGTAAGCTCCAAATACTTAGAGCACAAGAAGAAATTGGATGAGACCCTTAAGAGATGTGATCAGGAACAAGCCTCTAGAAAGGGAACTAAATTTATACGTGACAAAGATGATTATGATCAGGATAAAGTTTATAACTGGGCAGAGGTGCGCCAACAGCAACGTGAACGAAAAAACAAGTCGTGGAAAATTAAACAACAGATGAAAAATAAGCACAAGGAAAAAGGGAATGATAAGGATCCAATTAAGCAAGTTCCTAAATCTATCCTTAAAAATAAGAACAAGAAAGCCAGGAAAGTGGCATTCAGTGCTTCAGAGGGAGAGTCCACGGATTCAGAAGCTAACATCTCAGCAGTCTCCTCTATTTCTTCTTTCTGCTCCTCAACTGCTTCATCTTCCTCTCCTGCTTCTTCTCCTCCTTCTTCTCCTACTCCTCCACCCTCATGTGCTTTTTTACAGGTGCAGTTGGGGGAAGACTTGGAAGAACAACCGGCGACACGTCTGAAAATAAGGAAAAGTTCAGAAAAAGGAAAAAATACAGACGAAGATGGCGCAAAGGAAGAAAAAAGAAAGATCAAGATGAAAAGGGGGCAGAAGCAATAATTCCAACATCACTATGCACAGATGAAGGACTTAATGTTATTAATATTTCAAAACATCAGTTGAAAGATAGTGAAATTGCTGTGTTATCAAAAGGTTTGGGCTTTGCTCCAACCAATAGGCTTTCATGCTTTAATACACTTTTGGATGTGAACAAATTTATACGAAAACTGTCTTTGAAAAGGTTTTTTGCTTTGTCTAATACTAATGATGATCAGGATAATATAAAGTTGCCTATTCCTAAATCTAATGTAGTTGTTCCACATTTACCATTCATAGATGCGTGCTCTGTAGCAACACTTAATGAGTTATACAGTATGGGGGGCACTGACCAGGAGAGCTCAACAGAGAAACTAGAAAGACCAAATAAATATAGGTCTAAGTTTTATCCTATTAACTTTAGGGGCCCTATGGTCAATGCCTACCACAGACTAGTCCAAGAGGACATACTTAAACTTGAAGCTGATGTCAGTACAGGCGGCGATGCTGCCACCCAGAATATGAATTTCACAGAGCGTTCAGCTATTAATACTTTGAAAAATAACGATGACATTGTCATCAGAAATTCGGATAAGGGTGGCAGCATCGTTGTCATGGATAAATCATACTATTTTGAAGAGGCCCAGAGGCAGCTTTCAGATAATAGTGTCTATAGGTTGTTGCCATACAACCCAGTACATACCTTTAAAAAAGAAATTACCAAGCTTGTTGCCGATGGAATTATTTTGGGCATTTTTAAAGAAGAGGATGTAGATTTATTAATTCCAGAACACCCAATTACTCCTCTGTTCCATCATGTACCCAAAATACATAAGAATATTCAACATCCACCGGGCAGGCCCATTATAGCGGGCATAGGGTCTTTACTGGAACCTTTAGGAGAATGGGTAGATACTATACTACAGCCCATTGCACAAAGACAACTTAGCTACTTAAGAGACACATCTCACTTGCTAACAACATTGGACACCATCCAATGGCAGTCCAACTACAGTTGGATAACTGCGGATATAGTTTCTTTATATACCAGCATACCCCAGCACTCAGGTATTAGTGCTGTGGACTATTTTTTAAAGAGAGAAACAAACTTGAGTGATCAGGAAAGACACTACATATGTGAAATTTTACAATTTTTGCTCTCGCATAATTATTTTATGTTTAACAAAGAGTACTACTTACAAATAAGGGGGACCGCCATGGGGGCAAAATTTGCCCCGGCGTTTGCTAATATTTATGTTTCATGGTGGGAATTAACATATGTTTTTTCAAGTAATAACCCCTGGATGGATCAAGTAGTACTTTTTGTTCGTTACATAGATGATTTGCTTATGATAGTTAACAATGAGAAGAAATCTGTTGTTTTGGATGATTTATTGTCTTATCTAAGTAACAACTTAATGGGTTTGCAATTTACAGGTGAATTAAATGGGTTGCAAATCAAATACTTAGATTTAACATTGAAAATTATAGACAATCAAATTGTGACCCAAACATACAGGAAACCAGTAGCAGGAAACACCATTCTGCATGCCGCATCACAGCACCCAGAACATGTAAAGAAAGCCATACCAAGAGGGCAGTTTATTAGGCTTCGCAGGAACACCAAAAGCGATCTTATATATGAAACACAGTCTCTAGAATTGAAAGAGAGGTTAATTAAGAGAGGTTACAATCCAAGAAAACTTGAACAATCGAGACTAGCAGTAAAAAAGTATAAGAATAAACCTATTAACAACAAAAATGAGTCTAAATTGGGCACTAATGAGAGTATTATTTTCACCACAGAATACTCAATGCATTACAATGCTGTGGTCAAGATCTTAAAGAAACATTCCCATTTATTACTGGGAGATGATATCCTTAAACCTCTGGTAAAAAATTTCAGGTTTGTCCCAAAAAAACCTAAGACACTGGGGAAGGTACTTTCTCCCAGTCTGGTCCTGGACACAAAAAGTATCCCGTCAGGGGATTGGCTATCTAGAAAGGGTGTTCACAAATGTGGTAGTAGGGATTGTCATACTTGCCCTAACCTTATTAAAGGCACTCAATTCTCCTCTAGTGTAGATCATAAGAAATATGTTATAGATTTTTATGCTAACTGCAAAACTAAGTTTGCTATTTATCTTCTGACTTGTAATATTTGTAAATGTCAGTACGTGGGAAAAACCTCACGTGAAGTCAGAACAAGGTTTGGAGAACATATGAGAGATGTCAAAAACTATTGTAAGGACTCTGCAGTAGCAAGTCATTTTAATGGTTTACATTTCACACATTTGGCAGATATGTCCGTTCAAATTATAGACATAGCCAGAATTCCTATTAGAGGAGGTAATAGACAACATATACTAGATAAAAAGGAAATATTTTGGATAATAAAGCTAAATACACGTCAACCCTTTGGAATGAACAAAGAATGTGATGTGAATTACCTAATAGACAATTAAGTTCTGTTGGATATACATATAATATAGTTTATTATCTATATACTGCTTTTTTCATTGCTTGTCTTCATTATCAAAATTAAGCAAATTGACCATATCAGTTAATAAGCATACAGTATACTAGTTCTTACTAAACTCCTCTCCGTATATTAACATCCATTATCATCTTTTAATTCAGGCAGTCTAAGTTCAAACCTTGTTGCTTGCTGTATTATAGAAACCTGTATATATATATATACAACTTTGTATATTATTCCCACTGTAAGTGTGCCAATGTTTTTAACAATTTATAATGTTTTTAAATAAATTTTTTTGCACATCTAGGGTTAATGGTTTTCCCTTTAAATAGGTATCTCTTACCTAGTGCTGTAGCCTATGATTAAGCACCACTAGGGGGCGCGAAACGCGTCAGGCCTTCCGTGTCACACTTTTTTCACCCCCCTGTACTTGTGTCCTGCCTTATCTGTATACTTTTGAGATAACTTACATTAAAGTTTTTTTTGATTTTTCAAACTTTAGTGTGAGCCCGCTTGGTTTTTGTAGTGCCTGCCGCTCTCTTTCCTAATTTTACCTTTGGGCGATCCTGAGTCATATCGCTGGCTACGGCACTCTCTCAGCCTTTCTCATTGGAGGACTTGGTGTGATCTTCGTATTTGCCGGTTCCGGTTCCGGATGCAGCTACACCGCGCTCACCTTGGTTTCAGCATAGATGTAGGGGCCTTTGAGCTCAGGAGGAAGTAGGATGTCGGTGGGCAGAGCTTCTGGCGGGGGTTATAAAAAGGGGTGGTTCTGTGTGTTTTGGCACAATTTTTCTGACAGGAACAGACAGCGGTTGTTGCCCTCCCTCACAACTTCTTTATTGTTTCATGTCACAGCTTGGGTGGGGGTGCTAGTCTTCCTTTTGTTAGTCGTACTGATCCTGGCCAAGTGGTGTTGATGGTATCTCCCCACGGGGTGGGAATGCCCGGTTTGTTGCTCCTTGGACCTTTCCTTAAAGATGAGAGTACATGGACTTAGCAAATAGCCTTGCTGAGTCCAGTTTAATTCTGCAAGAACGGCCAGGTCAGGAACTTGAAGTGATAGGAAGGTGGACTAGCACCGCTAGGTTAAGATGCAGTTTTATAATTCAGGTCTGTTTAAAAGTGTATATATTTATATGCTTATGTTTTAAATTCTATCGGCTAGATTTAGAGTTCTGCGGCCAAAGGGGTGCGTTAGCTACGCATGCTTTTTTCCCCCCGCACCTTTTAAATACCGCTGGTATTTAGAGTTTACAGAAGGGCTGAAATTTGCCCTTGGCTTGCGGTGCGCAAGTATTTGCAATGGAGGCTGCCTTTCCTGATCTACAGGGATGGTAGTGCTTTGTCGCACTTTCAGTTAAGAGCAGTGCTGGGTAAAGCTCTGATAAAATTGGGTTTGCGGCCTGAGGAGTTTGGGTCGCATTCCGTCAAAATTGGCGCAACCACAGAAGCCTCCCCAACGTCGCCGCTACCTACCTACAATTATTAACGCCTAATCTGCCGACCGGACCTCACCGCTACTATAATAAATGGATTAACCCCTAAAGCTAAGTCTAACCCTAACACCCCCCTAAGTTAAATATAATTTTTATCTAACGAAATAAAATAAATCTTATTAAATAAATTAATCCTATTTAAAGCTAAATACTTACCTGTAAAATTAACCCAAATATAGCTACAATATAACTAATAATTATATTGTAGCTATTTTAGGATTTATATTTATTTTACAGGCAAATTTGTATTTATTTTAACCAGGTACAATAGCTATTAAATAGTTAATAACTATTTAATAGCTACCTAGTTAAAATAATTACAAAATTACCTGTAAAATAAATCCTAACCTAATTTACAATTAAACCTAACACTACACTATCAATAAATTAATTAAATAAACTACCTACAATTATCTACAATTAAACCTAACACTACACTATCAATAAATTAAATACAAATACCTACAAATAAATACACTAACTAAAGTACAAAAAATAAAAAAAGAACTAAGTTACAAAAAATAAAAAAAGAACTAAGTTACAAAAAATTCAAAAATAATTTACAAACATTATAAAAATATTACAACAATTTTAAGCTAATTACACCTACTCTAAGCCCCCTAATAAAATAACAAAGCCCCCCAAAATAAAAAAATGCCCTACCCTATTATAAAAGAAAAATTGTAAAGCTCTTTTACCTTACCAGCCCTTAAAAGGGCCTTTTGCGGGGCATGCCCCAAAGAATTCTGCTCTTTTGCCTGTAAAATAAACATACAATACCCCCCCCAACATTACAACCCACCACCCACATACCCCTAATCTAACCCAAACCCCCCTTAAATAAACCTAACACTAAGCCCCTGAAGATCTTCCTACCTTGTCTTCACCACGCCGGGTATCACCGATCCGTCCAGAAGAGGGTCCGAAGTCTTCCTCCTATCCAGGGCTGAAGAGGTCCATCATCCGGCTGAAGTCTTCATCCAAGCGGGGGCTGAAGAGGTCCATCATCCGGCTGAAGTCTTCATCCAAGCGGGGGCTGAAGAGGTCCATCATCCGGCTGAAGTCTTCATCCAAGCGGGGGCTGAAGAGTTCCATCATCCGGCTGAAGTCTTCATCCAAGCGGGGGCTGAAGAGGTCCATCATCCGGCTGAAGTCTTCTATCAAGCGGCATCTTCAATCTTCTTTCTTCCGACTCCATCTTTATCCCGCCGACGCGGAACATCCATCCTGGCCGACGACTTCCCGACGAATGACGGTTCCTTTAAGGGACGTCATCCAAGATGGCGTCCCTCGAATTCCGATTGGCTGATAGGAATTAAGGTATTAAAATTCTGATTGGCTGATCAGCCAATCAGATTCAAGTTCAATCTGATTCAAGTTCAAGATTCAAGTTCAATCCGATTGGCTGATCCAATCAGCCAATCAGATTGAGCTCACATTCTATTGGCTGTATTTAACTTAGGGGGGTGTTCTTAAAGGGAAAGACTGTCTGAGCCTAACTATGAATGTCATAATATTTTGAGACAGACACCATAATACTGATTTTCACAGAAGTGTCTGTCCACATTGTAAAAATATGTCCTGTGGTGTGGCCTTGATGGCAATGACATCTGACTGTGGGAATCATACATGTAGACTTTGTAGGTCTTATGTATAAATCTGTTTTCATATTGTGCACTGAATAATAATTCTAATTGGGTGGACTGGCATCTGTGAATATTCTGCAATTTACAGTTTATATTGAATAATAAAATATTTCATGGTTTGTGCATATAGTAAGAAATTTACAATGGGTGTTTAGAGGTTGAAATGGCCAGTGTGCTGGTCAATAAGTTCATAAATTCCTTATTTGACTGCTCTTCTGAAAGCGTCCTGGATTTTTTGTTAAAATGTTGCCAACTGTAATGACAGGCATCTCCATAAGTACAATAGTAGTTAAATGTGTGAATTCTTTTATACTTTCTTCATTTGTATTTATACTGGAGATGATTAATCATGCTTGGAACTAATCAAGAAGCACATACTGGCCATGTTAACCAACAATCGCTACTGGCTTTTTGACAACTGTACTTTGCACTTCAGTTTAGTTCACACAATAGAAAGAGGAAGATGGAGCAATGTAGCCATTGCAAAAATGTATGAATGCAGCTTTACTAACCGGTGGGGTTAAAATAAGAAAACAAGAGAGCTATATAGTATATAGTATAATAGCATGACGAGGAGTAGTAACCATCCATTTGCTGTTGTGTCCAGTAGCTTAGTTTCTATAAAGGGACAGTGAACACCACTTTTCATATAACTGCATGTAATAGACACTACTATAAAGAAGAATATTCACAGATGCAGATCTAAAAATCCATTATAAAACCTTTTAAAAACTTACTTAGAAGCTCCCAGTTTAGCACTGTTGATGAGGTAGTCTGGGGCACCCACTGAAAGGGGCTGGGTAAACAAAAAGAGCAGACCCCCCTTCCCTGCTTATGAAAAGTCAGATAACATAAACAGCCTGCAGGAGTCTGTAAACGGGTGTATACATCTGGCACTGCAGGGCTTGGTTAGGAGTCTGAAAATCAGCACAATGTTCTTAAAAAATAAGCAAAACTTAAAATATTTATATAAACACTCCCATATGGGCTATATAAATAAATCATCCACAAAACATTTATGCAAAGAAAAGTCTAGCGTACAATGTCACTTTAAGCCAACTCTATATGAGTTGTCTGCAATATTACAGCAGTATGGCTTTTCTCTCAGCCAAAGAGCACTACTAAAGCTGTATGTGTTAATGAGCATAAATACATCTGCACTGTCAGGTAATGAGCACTAACAGTGACCTGCTTTGTTCTTGTCACCAGTATAATATGTGAATGGGCCCAGTCAACCAGTGAGCACTAAAACAAACAATGGACCCTATGGTCAGAACACCATTTATTTTAGTTAGATTTGAGTGAACATGTTACTTGTAAAACTTTATTTATGTCATAATAACTTACATGGACTTGCGTGCCACTTTAATAAAGACCGTCCTACAGTATTTAGAGAGATTAAGCTTTTTGTTTCTAAATAAATATTGGCATGTAATAACTTGTGATAAAAGAGCAACAATAAGTAGTATTATGTGCGATGGAACCCTGCTAATACCAGCTCCATATAGCCAGGCGAAACTCTCAAAGCCAAAAGACAAGAATGTAACTGAAGGCAATTTAACTGAAAGCCTCTAAAGACACAAACATGCAGAGTGGGAGGAAAGTGATAGGAGACAGACTGAGCTAGGACATACTGGGTAATTTTTGGTGGCGTCAAATGTACAGTAAACAGAAGCAGGGACAGGATTTGTGTGTGTGTGTTCCCAAGAAGTGAGGAAAGGAAATTATGTACACAATGTATAGTTCAGTGAACCTGTGTCACCCCTAAGCACTGCAGACCCAAGAACAAAATATTCTTCCAATTTTGATTTATAACCTTCTATGCAGTATTCTTTCTGAAAAAGTGGAATTGGATCTTTTGCAGTTAACAAACACAAAAACATAAAATATTGTTATATCCAACTATCCTGAGAAGAAAAAAAAAAAAAAAAAAAAAAAAAAAAAAGAGGATGAACACCATCATTGGAATGATCCCCTCATAGTACACTGCATTTCTGTAAAATGGTTTTGTCTTTACAACACTAATTTTAAGGACTTACTCACCTGAGCAAAGTTTGCCCTTGTACCTAGCACATGAGAAGTCATCACACTCGCAGTATGAGCCAGTGATACGTCCAAACTCGCTCTCGTAGCACACGCATAAGCCGCAACTGCACCTGCCCCGTCCGCTGCATATGGTCTTTCCCTCTGACTCACGACATGCATTCTGGGACACATCACTGCCTCCCTCCTCTTCTCCACACTCACAATGTGCTCCCAGGAATCCAGAGTCACAGTCGCATACACCGCAGGCATAGGTGCCATTATTGCTGCATTTCTCACTTGCCGTCTCCACCAACTGAGAACAGTCACAGCTGCAGTTGTAAGTCACAGTAATTTCCAAAGTGTCCCGGAATCCGACTGGCTTGATGGCAAAAGTGTGCACAGTGTCTGGAGGGTGGCAGCTCCGTGCTTCAATAAAAACATCAAAGGAAACCTACAGGGGACAAGAAGGGTAGATGATTAAATGGTTAAATTGTGTGCTGCAATAGCAGATAAAGAAAGGAAAAATATGAAGCGGTGCAAAAGTAGTAATAAGGCATCACACTATGGATGTCAGAAAGTGCACTGATTAAAGAGCAAACCCCATGGAAATATGAATTGAGGAGGCTATAGATAAGGTGTTCACAAAAAGTAGATCAATAAGTACTAAACAAAGTGATTTCCCATTTAGCTTTCATTAAGAATAGAATGGGTTCAACAATGTATTTTACAGAAGTATATTCAGCACCATTGCACCACAACAGTGGCCTCATAAAAAAAGGGAATATTTTTTCCTGTGTTAAACGAAAGATCACTTTTTTCATGCAGAATTTCTTATGCTTAGCACCAGAGGCAGCTAAAGAGTTAGTGAGGCTTTAAGCAAAGCTAAAATCTGGAGCCTCTCACGGAGAACAGAAAAAAACATGCAAAAATATCCCAATAAACTTATTTGTATGCATTTCCTATTTTAAGGCAAACACTAACCAATACCAAGACGAAGAAAAATTGATAATAGGAGTAAATTAGAAAGTTGTTTAAAATTACATGCTCTATCTGAATCATAAAAAATAAATAAAAAAATGTGGGTTTAGTATTCCTTTAACATTGTTTACTGCAATTGTTTCTCACATGCCAAATTCGTAACCTTTCTTGGAGGGGCCAATCTAGATTTAATTACTAGAGTAGACAAGGATTGCCCCCGTTTGTTTTTGTTTTTTTAAAGCAAAGAATACATTGTTTTGTAGTATATTATCACCTCTGCTGAGGCCAATTAAAGGACAGGTATGTAGCAGGGTTATGCTTGTAAAGTCTGCACTGTGTGATTCCACTTTTCAGAATTGGAAAATACGCATGACAGATACTTCACCAGAATTTAAGTCCTAGCACAAATGTAAAAATTTGGGAAATTAATTTGCATAAATTTTTTTTGAACAGCTATAGAAGCTAATTATACTAGATTACTGGACATAACTGTACACACTGCAAGGATTGCACCTACACACAGTGGTTCTGGTAACATATACAAACAGTGGCATATGGATGACTGATATATGTTACTGCACATTGCCCCTACTGTCACCACCTGTGCCAGCAGAATGCAGCCACCAATCAACATCTGAATGTAAGCAGAATGCAGCCACCAATCAACATCAGTGTTCTCTGAGGGAGAGTGCATGGCTCAGCAGGGCAATGCACAAGCTTTATTTTTGTATTGTAAGAGCAACTATAAGCAATAAATAAAGCTAATATAGAGGTGCTACTCTCACAACAGAAAAACAATTCTCAGTGCTCTGCTAATTTTCTCAGCAACCTGCTTCCTTGGACAGTAAATTACAAACTTTTCCCCCCTGTGTGCACCATCAGTGTTTAAACTCAGGCAAATCCGCTACTGCTTTGATCTGCAGTTGTGTAAACACAGTGGCTTTATTCAGCACAGAGAATCTGTCAGGCTGGTTAGGGAAGTGAGTACTGAGTTTTTTTTGTTTAAAGCAGCCCTTAAAGCGAATGTAAAGTTTAATGAATAAGTGCCCGGTTTTTAAAAAAATACTCTTAAAAACAGGGGCACTTTTATTCATTCAACTTTACATTGAAGCTTTTTTTTTTTTTTTTTTTTTTAAAAATACGTACCTTTTTCTTTATGGTATCCAGACTGCGATCCTCCCCCTGCAGCTCCTGCTGTAGGTAGCACAGCAATGACGAATCCAGCTTCTTCAATAGTTGCGAGCACCCCAAGGCGTCCAGCTCGTGAGGCCATGCAACGATTGGAGGAAGCCGGATTTGTCATTGATATACTAAGTACAGAAGGAGCTGCGGACGGAGGATCGCCGGTCTGGTTTCCATAAAGAAAAAAGTATTTTAAAAAACGCATCAATGTAAAGTTTAATGAATGAAAGTGCCCCTGTTTTAAGTATTGTTAAAAACAGGACACTTACGGCTAGATTTAGAGTTTTGTCGGTAAGGACCCGCGTAGCTAACGCTGGCTTTTTTCTTTTTTCTGGCCGCACCATAAACATAACTCTGGTATTGAGAGTCCACATAAAGGCTGCGTTAGGCTCCAAAAAAGGAGCGTAGAGCATATTTAACGCAGCTTCAACTCTCGATACCAGAGTTGCTTACGGATGCGGCCAGCCTCAAAAACGTGCTCGTGCACGATTCCCCCATAGGAAACAATGGGGCTGTTTGAGCTGAAAAAAAACCTAACACCTGAAAAAAAGCTGCGTTCAGCTCCTAACGCAGCCCCATTGTTTGCTATGGGGAAACACTTCCTACGTCTGCACCTAACACCCTAACATGTACCCCGAGTCTAAACACCCCTAGCCTTACACTTATTAACCCCTAATCTGCCGCCCCCGCTATCGCTGACCCCTGCATATTATTTTTAACCCCTAATCTGCCGCTCCGTAAACCGCCGCTACTTACATTATCCTTATGTACCCCTAATCTGCTGCCCCTAACACCGCCGACCCCTATATTATATTTATTAACCCCTAATCTGCCCCCCACAACGTCGCCTCCACCTGCCTACACTTATTAACCCCTAATCCGCCTCACTAACCCTATAATAAATAGTATTAACCCCTAATCTGCCCTCCCTAACATCGCCGACACCTAACTTCAATTATTAACCCCTAATCTGCCGACCGGAGCTCACCGCTATTCTAATAAATGTATTAACCCCTAAAGCTAAGTCTAGCCCTAACACTAACACCCCCCCTAACTTAAATATAATTTAAATCTAACGAAATTAATTAACTCTTATTAAATAAATTATTCCTATTTAAAGCTAAATACTTACCTGTAAAATAAATCCTAATATAGCTACAATATAAATTATATTTATATTATAGCTATTTTAGGATTAATATTTATTTTACAGGTAACTTTGTATTTATTTTAACCAGGTACAATAGCTATTAAATAGTTAAGAACTATTTAATAGCTAAAATAGTTAAAATAATTACAAAATTACCTGTAAAATAAATCCTAACCTAAGTTACAATTAAACCTAACACTATACTATCATTAAATTAATTAAATAAAATACCTACAATTACCTACAATTAAACCTAACACTACACTATCAATACATTAATTAAATACAATACCTACAAATAACTACAATGAAATAAACTAACTAAAGTACAAAAAATAAAAAAGAACTAAGTTACAAAAAATAAAAAAATATTTACAAACATACGAAAAATATTACAACAATTTTAAACTAATTACACCTACTCTAAGCCCCCTAATAAAATAACAAAGACCCCCAAAATAAAAAATGCCCTACCTTATTCTAAATTACTAAAGTTCAAAGCTCTTTTACCTTACCAGCCCTGAACAGGGCCCTTTGCGGGGCATGCCCCAAGAAGTTCAGCTCTTTTGCCTGTAAAAAAAAACCCATACAATATCCCCCCCCCCAACATTACACCCACCACCCACATACCCCTAATCTAACCCAAACACCCCCTTAAATAAACCTAACACTAAGCCCCTGAAGATCATCCTACCTTGTCTTCACCTCACCGGGTATCACCGATCGGTCCTGGCTCCAAAATCTTCATCCAACCCAAGCGGGGGCTGGCGATCCATCATCCGGTGGCTGAAGAGGTCCAGAAGAGGCTCCAAAGTCTTCATCCTATCCGGGAAGAAGAGTAGATCCGGACCGGCAACCATCATCTTCCAAGCGGCATCTTCTATCTTCATCCGATGAGGACCGGCTCCATCCTGAAGACCTCCACCGCGGACCCATCTTCATCCGGCGACGTCCAACTGAAGAATGACGGTTCCTTTAAGGGACGTCATCCAAGATGGCGTCCCTCGAATTCCGATTGGCTGATAGGATTCTATCAGCCAATCGGAATTAAGGTAGGAATATTCTGATTGGCTGATGGAATCAGCCAATCAGAATCAAGTTCAATCCGATTGGCTGATCCAATCAGCCAATCAGATTGAGCTCGCATTCTATCAGCCAATCGGAATTCAAGGGACGCCATCTTGGATGACGTCCCTTAAAGGAACCCGTCATTCTTCAGTTGGACGTCGCCGGATGAAGATGGGTCCGCGGTGGAGGTCTTCAGGATGGAGCCGGTCCTCATCGGATGAAGATAGAAGATGCCGCTTGGAAGATGATGGTTGCCGGTCCGGATCTACTCTTCTTCCCGGATAGGATGAAGACTTTGGAGCCTCTTCTGGACCTCTTCAGCCACCGGATGATGGATCGCCAGCCCCCGCTTGGGTTGGATGAAGATTTTGGAGCCAGGACCGATCGGTGATACCCGGTGAGGTGAAGACAAGGTAGGATGATCTTCAGGGGCATAGTGTTAGGTTTATTTAAGGGGGGTTTGGGTTAGATTAGGGGTATGTGGGTGGTGGGTTGTAAATGTTGGGGGGGGTATTATAGGTTTTTTTTTTACAGGCAAAAGAGCTGAACTTCTTGGGGCATGCCCTGCAAAGGGCCCTGTTCAGGGCTGGTAAGGTAAAAGTGCTTTGAACTTTAGTAATTTAGAATAGGGTAGGGCATTTTGTTATTTTGGTGGTCTTTGTTATTTTATTAGGGGGCTTAGAGTAGGTGTAATTAGTTTAAAATTGTTGTAATATTTTTCTTATGTTTGTAAATATTTTTTTATTTTTTGTAACTTAGTTCTTTTTTATTTTTGTACTTTAGTTAGTTTATTTCATTGTAGTTATTTGTACATATTGTATTTTTTTTTTTTTATTCTTTTTATTGAAGAAACACAGGTACATATGATTAAGTGAACACCCTGATAAGTAGGGTTACAGCGATATTACAGTTCATATTATAGAGTGATTACAAAGTATGATACATTTGAGATCCACTAGTTCGAACATCAAGGGTTATAGCAACATTGATTGAATATTATCTCATAATGCACCTGCACCTCTCAGTTTTTTAATATTAATACATTAACACAAAACTAAACTTACCAAACAACATAAAAATAATAAAATAAAGTAAAATAGAATAAAACATCCCTGTTCAGGGCTGGTAAGGTAAAAGAGCTTTTACATTTATTAATTTAGAATAGGGTAGGGATTTTTTTATTTTGGGGGTCTTTGTTATTTTATTAGGGGGCTTGGAGTAGGTGTAATTAGTTTAAAATTGTTGTAATATTTTTCTTATGTTTGTAAATATTTTTTTATTTTTTGTAACTTAGTTCTTTTTTATTTTTTGTACTTTAGTTAGTTTATTTCATTGTAGTTATTTGTAGGTATTGTATTTAATTAATGTATTGATAGTGTAGTGTTAGGTT
Organism: Bombina bombina; assembly: GCF_027579735.1. Lineage (NCBI taxonomy): Eukaryota > Metazoa > Chordata > Amphibia > Anura > Bombinatoridae > Bombina > Bombina bombina. The sequence continues at coordinate 295,358,976 of NC_069499.1, read as the reverse complement.
TAATTGTAGGTAATTGTAGGTATTTTATTTAATTAATTTAATGATAGTATAGTGTTAGGTTTAATTATAACTTAGGTTAGGATTTATTTTACAGGTAATTTTGGAATTATTTTAACTATTTTAGCTATTAAATAGTTCTTAACTATTTAATAGCTATTGTACCTGGTTAAAATAAATACAAGTTACCTGTAAAATAAATATTAATCCTAAAATAGCTATAATATAATTATAATTTATATTGTAGCTATATTAGGATTTATTTTACAGGTAAGTATTTAGCTTTAAATAGGAATAATTTATTTAAGAAGAGTTAATTAATTTCGTTAGATTTAAATTATATTTAAGTTAGGGGGGTGTTAGTGTTAAGGTTAGACTTAGCTTTAGGGGTTAATACATTTATTAGAATAGCGGTGAGCTCCGGTCGGCAGATTAGGGGTTAATAATTGAAGTTAGGTGTCGGCGATGTTAGAAAGGGCAGATTAGGGGTTAATACTATTTATTATAGGGCTAGTGAGGCGGATTAGGGGTTAATAACTTTATTATAGTAGCGGTGCGGTCCGCTCGGCAGATTAGGGGTTAATAAGTGTAGGCAGGTGGAGGCGACGTTGAGGGGGGCAGATTAGGGGTTAATAAATATAATATAGGGGTCGGCGGTGTTAGGGGCAGCAGATTAGGGGTACATAAGGATAACTTAAGTAGCGGCGCTTTGCGGTCGGCAGATTAGGGGTTAATTATTGTAGGTAGCTGGCTGCGACGTTGTGGGGGGGCAGGTTAGGGGTTAATAAATATAATATAGGGGTCGGCGGTGTTAGGGGCAACAGATTAGGGGTACATAAGGATAACGCAGGTGGCGGTTGGCAGATTAGGGGTTAAAAAAATTTAATCGAGTGGCAGCGATGTGGGGGGGGCCTCGGTTAAGGGGTACATAGGTAGTTTATGGGTGTTAGTGTACTTTAGAGTACAGTAGTTAAGAGCTTTATGAACCGGCGTTAGCCCAGAAAGCTCTTAACTACTGACTTTTTTCTGCGGCTGGAGTTTTGTCGTTAGAATTCTAACGCTCACTTCAGACACGACTCTAAATACCGGAGTTCGAAAAATCCCATTGAAGAGATAGGATATGCAATTGACGTAAGGGGATCTGCGGTATGGAAAAGTCGCGGCTGAAAAGTGAGCGTTAGACCCTTTTTTGAGTGACTCCAAATACCGGAGGTAGCCTAAAACCAGCGTTAGGAGCCTCTAACGCTGGTTTTCACGGCTACCGCCAAACTCCAAATCTAGGCCTTAGTTATTAAACTTTAAATTCACTTTAAATATGGTACTTTCTCCTACTATCCTATGTTCAGCTTTTCTATTATAGATAAAATGGATAGTTACAAGACCCAGTGACCCAGTGAAGCATCTCCCTCCTATGTGTAAGATGGCAGCCAGATAAAGAACATATTTTAGAGCTCAAAAACACTGCTTTCACTTTACAAAACAAACCAACAAAAACAAATACTAAAAGACAGGATGCTGCATGGTTGCCTAGGTAGCCACATAGCTTATGGAATAAGATTGCTGTCAAAAAAGCAAGTGTGTATGAAACACTGTAATTAAAACATAAAAATCAATATTCCTCTGTACAGTGTTGTATGATGCAAATGAGAATAATCAATTTAGACATGTTAAGCCATGTTGTATGTTACATGGTATATTTAAAAGTTTACCTGATATGTGCTGGGTTGTTAGCCATTCCTCCACATTTAAAGGGACATAAAACAGTATGAACTAAAATAAGTTTCTAAATATTTAATGCAGCCAAAGCTTACCTGCAAAACAGTTTCTGTTTTAACCTCCATTAAAGGGACAGTAAAGTAAAAAAAAAAAATCTTTCATGATTTAAATAGGGCATGCAATTTTAAAAAAACTTTCCAATTTACTTTTATTCCTAATTTTGCTTTGTTCTCTTGGTATTCTTAGTTGAAAGCTAAATCTAGGAGGGTCATGTGATAATTTCTTAGACCTTGAAGACTGCCTCTAATCTGAAAGCATTTTGACAGTTTTTCACCACTAGAGGGCGTTAGTTTATGTGTTTCATATAGATAACATTGAGCTCAGGCACGTGAAGCTCCTAGGAGTCAGTAATGATTGGCTAAAAATGCAAGTCTGTCAAAAGAACTGAAATAAGGGGGCAGTTTGCAGAGGCATAGATACAAGGTAATCACAGAGGTAAAAAGTATATTATTATAACTGTGTTGGTTATGCAAAATTGGAGAATGGGTAATAAAGGTACTATCTACCTTTTTGTTTACTGCCCCTTTAACCCCTTTAATTCAGGCATAGTTTTGCATGCAGCATCTCCCCCCTGGGCATTTTCATATATGGAAGATGCTATCCAGGCCATAGTTTCTGCAGAATGCACTTGTGCACGGTAGAGTCACATGGCACCTGACTAAAGCTGTGCACAGTATAATGCTGAAGCTTACACAAAGCATGTGACATTATCCCCATGGAAACTGGCAAGCCTCTTGGTATCAAACAATAACAGTACCTGCTGTCCCTCCTAATCCCCCCTTGCTTGTATAAGTAAATATCCTCACATCATACCCCCCAACTGTCCGGATTTTCGCGGGACAGTCCCGATTTTAGGGGTCTGTCCAGCTGTCCTGGATTGCTAGCCATCTGTCCCGCATTGCCCCATGCATAAAAAAAAAAAAAATGAGTTACAGATACCAATATATGATGTAGTGTGTGTGTCTATCTGTATCTATAAGTGTGTATGTGTGTGTATCTGCATGTATAAGTGTAAGCTGTGTAGTGTGTGTGTGTATCTGCATGTATAAGTGTAAGCTGTGTAGTGTGTGTGTGTATCTGCATGTATAAGTGTATGCTATGTAGTGTGTGTCTGCATGTATAAATGTATTCTATGAAGTGTGTATCTGCATGTATAAGTGAATACTATGTAGTGTGTGTGTATCTGCATGCGTAAGTGTATACTATGTAGTGTGTGTGTATCTGCATGTATAAGTGTAAGCTGTGTAGTGTGTGTGTGTATCTGCATGTATAAGTGTATGCTATGTAGTGTGTGTGTGTCTTCATGTATAAATGTAAGCTATGAAGTGTGTGTATCTGCATGTATAAGTGTATACTATGTAGTGTGTGTGTATCTGCATGTGTAAGTGTACACTATGTAGTGTGTGTGTATATGCATGTATAAGTGTAAGCTGTGTGTGTGTTTGTGTATCTGCATGTATAAGTGTATGCTATGTAGTGTGTATGTGTGTGTATCTGTATGTATAAGTGTATGCTATGTAGTGTGTGTGTATCTGCATGTATAAGTGTATGATATGTAGTGTGTGTCTGCATGCGTAACTGTATGCAATGTAGTGTGTGTGTATCTGCCTGTATAAGTGTATACTATGTAGTGTGTGTGTATCTGCATGTATAATTGTATACTATGTAGTGTGTGTGTATCTGCATGTGTAAGTGTATACTATGTAGTGTGTTTGTGTATATGCATGTATAAGTGTAAGCTGTGTGTGTGTTTGTGTATCTGCATGTATAAGTGTATGCTATTAACAGGGTAGCAATTGGATACTCACAAAGGAGACGCACCCAATGGTGCTATTGAAGCAGACTGGAGCCTCTCAGTGGTCCAGCTCACTGATGTGTCTCACGTATCAGTTGTGGTCCTTGGTGATGGTGATTAACAGGTTCCTGAGTGAACAAAAAATATGCAAACCATAGCCCAGTAACGTTTGTACAAGTGAATGGCAATCTGAGCAATCCTACTTACAAGATCCAAAGCACCTGCAGGTGCATACACTGCAAACTGGAACCAAACAGTCGCCCAGTAGACTGATCCCTCCAGGTGAAAGCAGATTAACTCTCAGGTGCCAATCAAAGTTTAAGCAGCATGTAAATGATATAAAGATTGTCCAAAAAGCAAGTGTATTTCTGTAAAAATCTTTATTAAAATGCGACGCGTTTCTCAGCTATAACAAGCTGTTTCATCAGGCTAAAAAATTATAAAAACACATTCAGAATACACTTGCTTTATACAAAACTAAACCTACTAATTAGCCAATCAGATGGCTCCAACCTTGATGGTCATTAAGTGTTAGCACCTGTCTGCTAGAAGGTTGGTATGGCAACCAACAGCCCAAACATAATTTAGTACAGATACCAAACTTCAGCAGACCATACTAGTGACCAAATCATCGTTTGTGTGCATCAAAATAAATCATCATTGTGTATTGATGATAATAAAAAACATAAGCAAAACACTGTTAAGAACAGGAACACATTTCCTATAAAATTGTACTTCATGAAATATAAATAAACAAACTAATACATATAATGATATGTTTCCCATACCTATTCAGTCTACATAAATCGTGCTTTTATAATTTCAGCCTTAACTTCCTCTTAAAAAATGTTAAATTAAATATGCGACTTAATAACAAGTTAAGGACAGGCAAAGCAATGCTGTCAAACTTATTGTTGAACTAATGTTGCAAACCCAAGTGTTCGTTAATACGACTCCTGCTTCCTGATGTCAAATAGCACAATAGCTGATTCTTCAAAAATAAATGGGTGGAATTTGTTTGACGAAAATCTTATGAGACCTTGATGACAGGTGTATATTAACAGCCGCTGGGTATAAGGCTATTTTATGTGCGATCCTTGTATGTCAGTGTGTTTACCACTGATCCGGTGGCTTGTCGGTGTTTAACCGGGTTTATCTCTATATGCAGTATTGCCTAAACATTTGGGTGTAAACTATTTGTATAGCATAGAATCCTACACCAATGGCTGCTTTGGCCTGTGTGGGTGGGTGTGAACTATTCCTATAACGTATAAACATGTACCAATGATTACATAGGCATGTGCAGATGGGATTGGCTTAACCTGACAACGTCAGCATACTGTGTGTCAAGCGTACAACCTCAATCTTGCGTGTAGAGGTGTCAACCCACGCAACCTCCGTGAACGACAGTTCAAATAACATTATGCGATCCTATCTATTTGGCAGGGGATGTTATATCCAAAGTATATCTAGGCTGCCTGCACTCATAAATAGAGCGTTGTGTCACAACTCTGAGCACCAAATGTAATACTGTCATAGACATCTAGTAGGCACTCGGTTCTAATCAAAACATATAGTATTATTATGTTGAATTTATCCGACCTTTGTAATCATATGCTGATAATAAAATATCAAATTGTGTTTATCCATGATGTGATGATATAGTGAGATTAGTGATGTGAGATAGGGTGATGTGCAGATTGTGCTGTAATGATCTGCCATCATCATGGTTATGAGTGGGAAGTGTATGATATTAATATGTGATTAACAACATGTAGTGTTAGATCGTTCTTAGTGAATATTATAAGTGTAATGTGTATGGTGTTAGTGTGTATTCTACTGTGAATGGTGTGTGGATCATACTTTAAGGAGAATGTAATGTGCTGTGCAAACGTGTGAGTGATGGCCCAATCCAACGGGCACTTCTAATAGTGATATTCTCTACGTGGTGTATGAATAACATACTGCTAGAGATATAGGGGAAGGAAAATATGAAGAGAAAAGGAGGACTCTCTCATACCAGAATATAAAAGTTAAAATAAAAGAACTTTCTAAACCAGATATTAGCCCTGGCTATAGGGCTAAAACAAAGGGGTTCAGGTGCAGGAATTAGGGTACCTATACCATCACCTTATTGGTCTAAGTGGGTATTAAAACCATATTTGTGACGTATAAGCAGTCAATGTTATTTATAAAAAACTAATAATAAGTTAAGGCACTGGTCATTTCACTAGTGTAAGGGGATACCGTCTTCTAGTAAATAGAGGTAGGCGCAGCATATGTCTGCTTTCTAAATCCATTGGATAGGGATAGGCACAGCTTAGGTCTGCTTTCTCGGTCCATGCATCAGCATAGTCGTGGAGGCCATATATAAAGAATTACACATCTGAAAGAATAATACCTGGGTTAACTAACCATTATTTGAGAATGGTTGATATAGGACCCTATATGGTACATGATACAAGGGAGCAGTCTGCCTTGTTGGAACACCCTAAGGTGAACGTGAAGGGATAATGGAAGGGACTCTTCCTGTGCCAATAGAAATTAGGCAGAGGCAAGTGAGTTCCCTAACCGTTGAACGGAGACAGGATTGTTCCCTATATATTCTGAGTAACCATAACTTGTTAGATCTGCCTTAGAGATGATTACGCTGGTAATAGGTCAGATCAAAAAGAAGCCATGTCTAGATTTTCATTCAAGCCATAAGGCTGTAATGTGACTAATTTCTTGATCCAAAAGGATTCTCTTCTCCTGAGAGTTATAAAAGCATCCTTATTGGATCTGGATATCATCTCTATGGGTGTTATCCTCATGGGGTCTTTGAGTGTTTTATGGAGATTCAGACAGTGTCTTGAGACACTGTGAGATTTAGATAATTTTTTGATGTTATATGAGTGTTCCCCCCATCTTTTTTTGACCCTGCGGCAAGTGCGGCCCACATATTGCACCCCACATTTGCAGCTAAGCAAATATATTACAAAAGATGTTTCACATGTTATACGATTCTGAATCACAAATGATTCTCCTGTAACAAAAGATGTGAACGATGATACTCTGTGTGTTATGAAACTGCACATACCACAACGTTTTCTAAAACATTTTGATACCATAAGTTTCTGTTTGTTAATGTCCCGTGGAATGCCTGGGAATAAATTATTGTTGGTGTATTTGTCCCTGACAATTTTGCTCGGCGCTAGAGCTGTTTTTAGGGTTGGTGCCCTCCTATAAACTACCTTGGGTTTGTCACCCAAAAGTTGCTTAAGGGTAGGATCATTGGTGAGGATAGACCAATGTTTCTTGAGAATTTTATTTACTGCAAGGTGGTTAGAATTATATCTGGTAATGAAGAGGGGGGGGATTAGTATCCTTGAAGACAGTCTGGTTTCCAGCTTTATTAATGAAGTAATTCGACCTATCTTCTTTCCTGACCCTATCCATCTCCCTGGATATCAGGTCTGGTGGATAGCCTTTTTCAAGAAATCTCTCGCCAATAATTTTGGCCTGTGTGTCATAATCATCAATTGATGAACAATTTCTCCTAATCCGTCTAAATTGTCCGTAAGGGACATTCGTTTTCCAACATTTATAGTGGTTGCTCTCAAAGTGGAGAAAACTGTTGCAATCAACTGTCTTGAAAAAGGTTTTTGATGATACGTGTCCATTTGGAGAACTACCAAGGACTAAATCAAGAAATTCAATTTGTTCCTTTTGAATGTTATATGTGAAAGATATCCCGAAGTTGTTATTATTCAAATGTGTGACAAAGTTATGGATATTTTCCTCAGTGCCTTTAAAGATGAAAAGGAGATCATCAATATAGCGGCCATAGAACACCAGGTTCGCTCCAAACTGTGAGTTGTAGATATACAGGTGTTCAAAGCTACCCATAAAAAGGTTAGCAAAGCTTGGAGCGAACCTGGTGCCCATGGCCGTCCCCTTCACTTGAAGGTAATATTTGCTCTGGTAGAGAAAGTAATTATGTTTCAATATGAAACTGATCAGTGTAATCAAAAAATCAACTTGTTCACCAGGCATATATTGATCCTCTTCCAGGTAGGATCGCACAGCTCTAATACCTAACTCGTGTTGGATGTTGGAGTATAAAGCTCCAACATCACATGTGATCCACCAGCATTGTTCATCAAAGGTATGGTTTTTGAGTTTCATCAATAAATCAGATGAGTCCCTTATATAGGAGGGTAAGGTTATAACAAATTTCTGTAAGAACTTATCAATATATGCTGATAGGGAATCAGTCAGGCTTCCTATTCCAGCAATAGTGGGTCTACCTTGCGGTTTAATGGGGTCCTTGTGGACCTTGGGTAGATGGTAATAGAAGGCCGTGCACGGGTATTTGGGTAGACAAAAGTCTCTTTCCAGTTTGGTAATAATACCCATGTCAAAGCCTTTTTGTAAGATTCCCTGAAGTTGGTCATAGAACTTGGATGTAGGGTCCCCACATAACACCTCATAATACTCTTTATCATTGAGGATACGATCGGCTTCAGTTAAATAGTCCTGCATGTCCTGCAGGACTATCGCCCCACCCTTGTCTGCCTGTCTGATCACAAGGTCAGATCTTTTAATGAGTCTGGTCAAAGCTTTCTGTTCTTTATAGTTAAGATTATTTTTATATCTTAATTTTTTCTGCTTTTTGGCCAGTTTCTCTAGATCCTCCAACACTAGGTTGGCATATATCTCTATGTGGTTTCCACTACTCTTCGGTGGAACAAAAGAGGATTTTGGCCTCAAATTGGTATGAATATATCCATCATATAGATCTTCTATAAGCATGCTGGGTTCATATACCAGGCAGCCATCACTTAGATGGGCATCCATTAGGTCTGTGGTAATGGGTCTCATAGAATCATCTTTAAGCTTTTTTTCAGCAAAATATTTCTGTAGTGATAATTTTCTTACATAGCTGTTGATGTCTACAAACATCTCGTACATACTAAAATGGTTGGACGGGCTGAAAGAGAGACCCCTCCCCAGAACTCTAATCTCATCATCCGATAGTGGATGGGATGATAGATTAAAGATCCCCTTCTTGAATTTTTCTAATTTTTCCTTTTTGCGGGTGATGGATTTACCTCTAGATCCTCGTTTCCGAATGGTCTTTTTTGTCTTTGGGGCAAAGACAGTCCCCCATGGCCTTGCCATACCGGAGGATCCTGATGTAGGTGGCCTGGCCCTAAAAAAGGAGAAGGAACTTGTGGGGTGTTAGTATTCCTATTTTCACCATTTTTATTCTCCAAGTTATGTAAAACTTGGAATCTGTTAGGATGTGAGAAGCTATGTTCCTGTGATCTTTGGTCAGTATCATTAGATCCCATCGTATGATGGTATGGTTGTTGCCTGTAAGTATTGTGATGGTTATGTCCTGGGCTATTGGAAGCTCCCTCAGTATGTTGTTGATACGTATTAAGTGTGGATGGGTACATATTGGAGGTGGAAGGATATTCCCTATTCTTGTGATAATGTTGATTTTGATTGTGTACCCTTTGGTTCGCATAATTGTTATGTGATTGGTGGCTCGGTGTAAAAGTTTTATGATGTGACATATTGGAGTTATATGTGTTAGGGGTGAAATTGGTGTTGGTCCACCAGACTCATTAAAAGATCTGACCTTGTGATCAGACAGGCAGACAAGGGTGGGGCGATAGTCCTGCAGGACATGCAGGACTATTTAACTGAAGCCGATCGTATCCTCAATGATAAAGAGTATTATGAGGTGTTATGTGGGGACCCTACATCCAAGTTCTATGACCAACTTCAGGGAATCTTACAAAAAGGCTTTGACATGGGTATTATTACCAAACTGGAAAGAGACTTTTGTCTACCCAAATACCCGTGCACGGCCTTCTATTACCATCTACCCAAGGTCCACAAGGACCCCATTAAACCGCAAGGTAGACCCATTATTGCTGGAATAGGAAGCCTGACTGATTCCCTATCAGCATATATTGATAAGTTCTTACAGAAATTTGTTATAACCTTACCCTCCTATATAAGGGACTCATCTGATTTATTGATGAAACTCAAAAACCATACCTTTGATGAACAATGCTGGTGGATCACATGTGATGTTGGAGCTTTATACTCCAACATCCAACACGAGTTAGGTATTAGAGCTGTGCGATCCTACCTGGAAGAGGATCAATATATGCCTGGTGAACAAGTTGATTTTTTGATTACACTGATCAGTTTCATATTGAAACATAATTACTTTCTCTACCAGAGCAAATATTACCTTCAAGTGAAGGGGACGGCCATGGGCACCAGGTTCGCTCCAAGCTTTGCTAACCTTTTTATGGGTAGCTTTGAACACCTGTATATCTACAACTCACAGTTTGGAGCGAACCTGGTGTTCTATGGCCGCTATATTGATGATCTCCTTTTCATCTTTAAAGGCACTGAGGAAAATATCCATAACTTTGTCACACATTTGAATAATAACAACTTCGGGATATCTTTCACATATAACATTCAAAAGGAACAAATTGAATTTCTTGATTTAGTCCTTGGTAGTTCTCCAAATGGACACGTATCATCAAAAACCTTTTTCAAGACAGTTGATTGCAACAGTTTTCTCCACTTTGAGAGCAACCACTATAAATGTTGGAAAACGAATGTCCCTTACGGACAATTTAGACGGATTAGGAGAAATTGTTCATCAATTGATGATTATGACACACAGGCCAAAATTATTGGCGAGAGATTTCTTGAAAAAGGCTATCCACCAGACCTGATATCCAGGGAGATGGATAGGGTCAGGAAAGAAGATAGGTCGAATTACTTCATTAATAAAGCTGGAAACCAGACTGTCTTCAAGGATACTAATCCCCCCCTCTTCATTACCAGATATAATTCTAACCACCTTGCAGTAAATAAAATTCTCAAGAAACATTGGTCTATCCTCACCAATGATCCTACCCTTAAGCAACTTTTGGGTGACAAACCCAAGGTAGTTTATAGGAGGGCACCAACCCTAAAAACAGCTCTAGCGCCGAGCAAAATTGTCAGGGACAAATACACCAACAATAATTTATTCCCAGGCATTCCACGGGACATTAACAAACAGAAACTTATGGTATCAAAATGTTTTAGAAAACGTTGTGGTATGTGCAGTTTCATAACACACAGAGTATCATCGTTCACATCTTTTGTTACAGGAGAATCATTTGTGATTCAGAATCGTATAACATGTGAAACATCTTTTGTAATATATTTGCTTAGCTGCAAATGTGGGGTGCAATATGTGGGCCGCACTTGCCGCAGGGTCAAAAAAAGATGGGGGGAACACTCATATAACATCAAAAAATTATCTAAATCTCACAGTGTCTCAAGACACTGTCTGAATCTCCATAAAACACTCAAAGACCCCATGAGGATAACACCCATAGAGATGATATCCAGATCCAATAAGGATGCTTTTATAACTCTCAGGAGAAGAGAATCCTTTTGGATCAAGAAATTAGTCACATTACAGCCTTATGGCTTGAATGAAAATCTAGACATGGCTTCTTTTTGATCTGACCTATTACCAGCGTAATCATCTCTAAGGCAGATCTAACAAGTTATGGTTACTCAGAATATATAGGGAACAATCCTGTCTCCGTTCAACGGTTAGGGAACTCACTTGCCTCTGCCTAATTTCTATTGGCACAGGAAGAGTCCCTTCCATTATCCCTTCACGTTCACCTTAGGGTGTTCCAACAAGGCAGACTGCTCCCTTGTATCATGTACCATATAGGGTCCTATATCAACCATTCTCAAATAATGGTTAGTTAACCCAGGTATTATTCTTTCAGATGTGTAATTCTTTATATATGGCCTCCACGACTATGCTGATGCATGGACCGAGAAAGCAGACCTAAGCTGTGCCTATCCCTATCCAATGGATTTAGAAAGCAGACATATGCTGCGCCTACCTCTATTTACTAGAAGACGGTATCCCCTTACACTAGTGAAATGACCAGTGCCTTAACTTATTATTAGTTTTTTATAAATAACATTGACTGCTTATACGTCACAAATATGGTTTTAATACCCACTTAGACCAATAAGGTGATGGTATAGGTACCTTAATTCCTGCACCTGAACCCCTTTGTTTTAGCCCTATAGCCAGGGCTAATATCTGGTTTAGAAAGTTCTTTTATTTTAACTTTTATATTCTGGTATGAGAGAGTCCTCCTTTTCTCTTCATATTTTCCTTCCCCTATATCTCTAGCAGTATGTTATTCATACACCACGTAGAGAATATCACTATTAGAAGTGCCCGTTGGATTGGGCCATCACTCACACGTTTGCACAGCACATTACATTCTCCTTAAAGTATGATCCACACACCATTCACAGTAGAATACACACTAACACCATACACATTACACTTATAATATTCACTAAGAACGATCTAACACTACATGTTGTTAATCACATATTAATATCATACACTTCCCACTCATAACCATGATGATGGCAGATCATTACAGCACAATCTGCACATCACCCTATCTCACATCACTAATCTCACTATATCATCACATCATGGATAAACACAATTTGATATTTTATTATCAGCATATGATTACAAAGGTCGGATAAATTCAACATAATAATACTATATGTTTTGATTAGAACCGAGTGCCTACTAGATGTCTATGACAGTATTACATTTGGTGCTCAGAGTTGTGACACAACGCTCTATTTATGAGTGCAGGCAGCCTAGATATACTTTGGATATAACATCCCCTGCCAAATAGATAGGATCGCATAATGTTATTTGAACTGTCGTTCACGGAGGTTGCGTGGGTTGACACCTCTACACGCAAGATTGAGGTTGTACGCTTGACACACAGTATGCTGACGTTGTCAGGTTAAGCCAATCCCATCTGCACATGCCTATGTAATCATTGGTACATGTTTATACGTTATAGGAATAGTTCACACCCACCCACACAGGCCAAAGCAGCCATTGGTGTAGGATTCTATGCTATACAAATAGTTTACACCCAAATGTTTAGGCAATACTGCATATAGAGATAAACCCGGTTAAACACCGACAAGCCACCGGATCAGTGGTAAACACACTGACATACAAGGATCGCACATAAAATAGCCTTATACCCAGCGGCTGTTAATATACACCTGTCATCAAGGTCTCATAAGATTTTCGTCAAACAAATTCCACCCATTTATTTTTGAAGAATCAGCTATTGTGCTATTTGACATCAGGAAGCAGGAGTCGTATTAACGAACACTTGGGTTTGCAACATTAGTTCAACAATAAGTTTGACAGCATTGCTTTGCCTGTCCTTAACTTGTTATTAAGTCGCATATTTAATTTAACATTTTTTAAGAGGAAGTTAAGGCTGAAATTATAAAAGCACGATTTATGTAGACTGAATAGGTATGGGAAACATATCATTATATGTATTAGTTTGTTTATTTATATTTCATGAAGTACAATTTTATAGGAAATGTGTTCCTGTTCTTAACAGTGTTTTGCTTATGTTTTTTATTATCATCAATACACAATGATGATTTATTTTGATGCACACAAACGATGATTTGGTCACTAGTATGGTCTGCTGAAGTTTGGTATCTGTACTAAATTATGTTTGGGCTGTTGGTTGCCATACCAACCTTCTAGCAGACAGGTGCTAACACTTAATGACCATCAAGGTTGGAGCCATCTGATTGGCTAATTAGTAGGTTTAGTTTTGTATAAAGCAAGTGTATTCTGAATGTGTTTTTATAATTTTTTAGCCTGATGAAACAGCTTGTTATAGCTGAGAAACGCGTCGCATTTTAATAAAGATTTTTACAGAAATACACTTGCTTTTTGGACAATCTTTATATCATTTACATGCTGCTTAAACTTTGATTGGCACCTGAGAGTTAATCTGCTTTCACCTGGAGGGATCAGTCTACTGGGCGACTGTTTGGTTCCAGTTTGCAGTGTATGCACCTGCAGGTGCTTTGGATCTTGTAAGTAGGATTGCTCAGATTGCCATTCACTTGTACAAACGTTACTGGGCTATGGTTTGCATATTTTTTGTTCACTCAGGAACCTGTTAATCACCATCACCAAGGACCACAACTGATACGTGAGACACATCAGTGAGCTGGACCACTGAGAGGCTCCAGTCTGCTTCAATAGCACCATTGGGTGCGTCTCCTTTGTGAGTATCCAATTGCTACCCTGTTAATTGTTATATCTGGTATCTGGCTATACTAGGCCATGTTTGGCGCCTCTGTGTTTTCTTTTTTTCTAGTTACCCATCTTTCAGGAAGACCATCCTAAGACCGAGAGCTGCCTACTACTGTTTTTTTTGGACTTACCACTGATTGGGACTATATCTATATCACTTACTGGACTTTATGTTGGTACACTTTTATATATATGTATGTTTCTGTATATATATATCTCTTATAAGTATTAATTTAGTTAACTGATATTGTTTGAACATATGTTTAGTTGTTAGGCTATAGGAGGCGCCCCCTAAGGGCAGTAATACACATTGATGTGTATTACACCCTCATTTCATCCTCTAAGTGTATGCTATGTAGTGTGTGTGTGTGTATCTGTATGTATAAGTGTATGCTATGTAGTGTGTGTGTATCTGCATGTATAAGTGTATGATATGTAGTGTGTGTCTGCATGTGTAACTGTATGCAATGTAGTGTGTGTGTATCTGCCTGTATAAGTATATTCTATGTAGTGTGTGTGTGCGTATCTGCATGTATAAGTGTGTGTGTGTATCTGTATGTATAAGTGTATGCTATGTAGTGTGTGTGTGTATCTGCCTGTATAAGTATGATATGTAGTGTGTGTCTGCATGTGTAAGTGTATGCAATGTAGTGTGTGTTGTATCTGCATGTGTAAGTGTATGTGCATATGTAAGTGTAAGCTATGTAGTATGTTACTGTACATGTTTGCTAACTTTAAAGGCCAGAATCTAGAATATTAATAAGGAAAGCAGAGAGCAGTTTTAAAGAATCTATTATTAAATGTCCAATTAAGATAAAAATATTTAGCACTGTCTCTGCAAAGGTTATTTAAATACAGAGCTCACATGGCTATACCAGTGGTTTGAGCTTGTGTTTGATTTGCTGCCTAAGAATATTAAAAGATATGACTTTATTTAGAATTGTATTTATATTACTTTGGTCTTATGATTTTTTTAAGCCCCGCCCCTGCCCACTACATTTCAAATTTTTGCCGTAGGGGGGGTGTCCCTCTTTTGAATTTTTAAATGTTGGGAGGTATGTCACATGCACACTTTGTTATATGATACCACACGGTTTGGACTAGGATACTGATAAGGGGGGTGGAGCAGGCTACACTTGGCAACACTAGAGAGTAAGTAATTTTTCAGATTTTTGGAAATCTTATTAAAATACTTATAAGCTTTTTTTTCATACACTGTTTTACCTCAGATGACCCTTTTATAATATCACATAACTCAAATTTTTTTATGGCGCTTTAATTAAAAACAAAGTAGTAGCTGGTTTCCAGGCAAATTGCTGAACTGATTTGCTGTGACATCACAAGTCTTTTAGCAAAATGGGAAGTAGCATTTATTTTTGACTGTTTTGACACATGCTGGAAGTGTAATTCAATTTATGTACAATGATAAACTATCAAACACTTGCCTTTTTGACAGCAACTGTATTCCTTAACAGCTCTCCTTCCTCTTGTCTGCAGCTCGTGTTCAGAAAGTTTGATTTTCTTTACTGAGCTCATCAGAATATTAATTTTGTTTGCCCTATGAAAGTCACAGCCTCATATACCAGATGTATAAACACTACATAACCATGCATTATTTCAAAACATTTTATGCACAAAGTGCATTTACTTTAATTCCACACTATGCAATTACAAGCAGGTGTACACATATTCCCTTTCTAACAACTTACACAAAATTACTTTATGTCCCACAGGTTCCAGTCTGCTCAGTCTCTACATTTATGCAGGCTGCCATTCTGCACCTTGTTGCTAGCATGAAAGCATGGAAAGGGAACTACATCCACCAGCCTTCTAATACATTTTAGCCCCAGTAGTGGTTTAGCTGATATGGGGTGGCAGATCATACCACTTTGTAAACTGGGTCTTGATTCTGCGTAAATTGAAGTATAAATGCATTCCTAGTTACCCAACAAAGTCCTACATGTTAAAAAGTATGGGGGAATTCGTACATTCTCATTCCCAGGGGCGGAACTACCATTGGTGCAGAAGAGCCTAAGTGCTTGGGGGGCCCATAGCAGCCAGTCTATATATATGCAGAATGTGTACAATCCTAATGCTGGGGAGGATTTTATTATTGCAGGTTAGTGATCTATCTATCTTTAAAATTATTATACAAAGAAGAATGTATGTTATTACTATTGCTTGCTACTGAATTAACTTTGGGGGCCCAAAAACAATTTTGCACCAAGGCCTTCTGTGGAGAAGGTCCGCTACTGCTCATTCCTACACACGGATTTCCTTTAGAGTAGCAAAACTGGTTGTTTGGGAGAATGGGGCCATTTGCCCGGTTGCCCCCCCTCCACCCATTGGATCTGCCACTAAGAGGACTTGGAGGTAGTAATTAAGAGGGGGAGTTATAGTAGCATGCTAGCCTGCAGGACTCATACAATAACTCTTAAGCTGCCTGCAACACTGGCAAGCTTCATTAAAAAACAAAACAAACATCCACCTAGTGTATGGTCTCCCATGCTATAAACAGACTTGTTCCTGGTGCAAATTTTGAGAGAAAATAAATACAGTATTATTATTATTATTATTTTTTATTTATAAAGTGCCAACAGATTCCGCAGCACTGCCCATGGGAACAAAGATAAAAGTACAACGTAGAAACAATACAATAAAAGACAAAATTTTACAGACAAAAACGGGGGGGGGGGGGGGAATTGAGGGCCCTATTCCTGTGGAAACTTACAATCTAGATGGGTAGGAGGATGGGAAACAGATGGTGGGGACTGCAAAGGTGATATTAGTGAGGAGATAGATGAGGGCAACTGTTAGGTAAGTGAAGTTAATTTGTTAATGAGTCGGGTGATAAGCTTCCCTGAACAAAAAGGTCTTTAGGGAGCGTTTAAAGGAGGACAGCTTAGGGGAAAGTCTGACAGCTTGAGGAAGCGCGTTCCAGAGGGTTGGTGCCGCACGAGAGAAGTCCTGTAGTCTAGCATAAGAGGAGGTGATGGTAGAGGATGCAAGGATTAGGTAATTGTTGGATCTTAGGGGGCGGGCTGGAATATATTTGTTGATGAGTGAGGACAGGTAGGGTGGGGAAGCATTGGTGAGGGTTTTTTAGATCAGGGTGAGAATTTTGAATTTAACTCTGCTGTGAATGGGGAGCCAGTGAAGGGACTCACAAAGGGGTGCAGCAGATACAGAGCATTGGGAGAGGTTGATTAGCCTGGAAGAGGCATTTAGGATGGATTGAAGGGGGAGAGGCGGGAGAGAGGGAGGCCAGTTAGTAGGTTATTACAGTAGTCAAATTGGGAAATTACCAGGGAGTGGATTAGCTGTTTAGAGGTTTCAGTGTTTAGAAACAAACACATTTTTGAGATATTGCATAGGTGGTTGCGGCAGGATGAAGAGAGTAATTGGATGTGGGGAATGAAGGACAGATTTAAGTCAAGTGTGACTCCAAGACAGCGGACTTGGGGTGATAGAAAAATTAGAAACTGGAGTAGAGTTAAAGGGGGGATTAGAAGTAGTTCGGTCTTGGACATGTTTATTTTTAGGTGGTGAGTGGTCATCCAGGAAGAAATGCCAGATAAGCAGTCGCTGATGTGAGAATTGACAGCAGGAGAGAGTGCAGGGGTAGAACTGGGTATCATCAGCATAGAGGTGATAGTTGAAGCTATAGCTGTTGATAGGTTTACCCAGTGAAGAAGAGTAAATAGAGAAAAGTAGAGGGTCAAGAACAGAGCCTTGAGTTAATCCAACAGACAGGGGCAATAGAGAGGAGGAGTGACCAGCAAAAGAGACGGAGAAGGATGTTAGAGAGATAAGAGTGAATCCAGGAAAGGGCAGTGTCACAGAGCCCAAGAGAGCTGAGAGCCCATAGGAGGAGGGGATGGTCAACAATGCCACCAAAACTGACTGTAAAATCGTATTTGTGGGTGGGGGCATCTGCAGCTATTATACAACTCACTACTCAACAAGTATCCTACATAGAAATGTACATTTAACAATCTTCCACATTTGCTAAACATTATGCTAAAATTAGCAGGCTTGCAAACCAACTTTACCCTAATGCTGAAAATGCATGTAACTAAGGGCGTATACGCGCCCCTGTACACCTCAGCTCGCCTGTGGCAGGGCGAAATTACCCGCAGGTAATTAACATTGCACACGAGCACAATTTTGCGCTCGCGTGCAATCCCGCCCCCTGCCCGCGCACAGCCAATCATGCACGGGCAGGAGCTGTCAATCTCCTCGGTCGGACTCGACCGAGGAGATTTAATTTCGCCACAATAGAGGTGGCGAAGATGTTAGGGAAGCAGCGGTCTGGTGACCGCTGCTTGATAAATCGCGGCGAGCAAGTTCTTGTGAGAACTTGCTGCCGCAGGGGCTTGATAAATCTAGCCCTAAAGGTATAATGAGTACTATATAAAGGAACAAGAAAGGTTTGTGCTTGCTAGTATTCAGTGGTGGAGAATGTCTGAAATGAATATACAGTTTAGGCAGTCCTCAGCTGTGAATGACAGAGAGGAAAGAGAGGGAGTGCTAAGAAAACAAACAATCCCTAGCTAACTCACTTATCCAAACAAATAATCTGAATATTTAAGTGGCACTCCAGTAAATACAAGGAATTATCCCCCATCCTCTGCAGTAACGCAAGAAAAGCAAATGATACAGAAACTGATGAGATATTCCCACATGTTTACTTTGGCTGCCGTTACATAACATTGGAATTTGAAGCCTAATAATTAAAAAGCTGCAATCAAAATGATGTTCAGACAAATGTTTATTCTAAAGGTTCATAAAAATGACTGTTACAAATTTTACAATTCCCATTGCATGAAAAATGAATTCATTTGGTATATGAAAAATGTATACTGTGACAAAAACGTGTATATTTAGGGGTATATTTAACATAGTGTGAGCGGACATGATACAATGTAGCGTATTATATCCGCTGCACATCGATAAATGCCGACAGCATACGCTAGCAGGGGGTGTCAATCAACCTGATCGTATTCGATCGGGTTGATTTCTGTCCGCGGCTTCAGAGCAGGCAGACAAGTTATGGAGCAGTGGTCTTTAGACAAGGGGCAGCACGCTCCATATGGCGCTTGACAAATATGCCCCATAGGCTCAAAAAGAATAAGACTCTTAACTTCTGTTTCCAGAGGAAACAAGGGGCCTCAAGCTCCATACTTGATAAACCGCCCCTTAGTGTGCAAGTGTATTTCACATTCTATGGCAGCAGTGTTTGCAACAATATATAACATGGTTGCAAACACTGCTGCTAGAGAATGCTTAACACATTGTGCATGTGCCTGAGCATAGCTGTTTATTTTTTAAGGATAAAAGAAGAACAAAGCAAATTTGATAACAGAAATTAATGGGATTTTTTTTAAAGCTTAATTTTGACTCTATTGCCCGGTTAATTTCATCTTCCACATTCCTTTATTTATAGATATGTAAGAGCTCCCATTGTATACTTTAGATCTGAGTTAGCCAAATTCCTAGCACAAGGAGGCCATAGATCAATACTTTAAAATCCTTAAAGGGATATTAAATCCATTTTTTTTCTTTTGTGATTCAGAGTATGCAATTTTAAACAACTTTCCATTTGAGTTCAATGATCTAATTTTCTTCATTCTTTTGTTATCCTTTGTTGAAAAGAATACCGAGGTAGGCTCAGGAGTAGCAAAGCATTACTGGGAGCTAGCTGCTGATTGATGGCTGCATATATATATATATGTCTCTTGTCATTGGCTTACCTGATGTGCCAGCTGAGTCCCAGTAGTATAATGCTGCTCCTTCAACCAATGATACCAAGAAAACAAATCAAATTTGATAATAGAGTAAATTGGCAAGTTGTTTAAACATGCTGAATCGTGAAACAAAAATGTTGGGTTTTATGTTCCTTTAACAGCAACAAAACCCACAAATAATAATATAATAATAATATATTTGCTAAAGATGTCCAATGGTAAAGTTGCAGGGTACCTCCTGTATCCGGTTCTCCCATCCAGAAGGCTGTTTTGAGCTGTGACCACCTTGTTTGCGCACCAGAAGTTCCCAAAGTACACATTTTTACTTCTGTTTTTTTCCTGGTAACACAAAAACAATGGCACTCGATCTAGTTCTGCTTTCTCCGCTGGGCTGCAAAACCAGTGCAGAGGGGGCCACATGTAGCATATAGACTGCTAGTTGACCATCCCGGCCTTTGGTTACACACAATTAAATAGAACTATATCATGACAATGGGATCAATTTATCAAGCAACAGCGGACAGGGGCGTACATATGCGCCCATGACCACCGAAGCTCGCCTCTGGCAGGCAGAATTCTGTTGGTGGAATTCAGCATTGCGCAAGAGTGCTCTTGTGCAACACCGCCCGCGCACAGCCAATTACGTGAGGGCAGAAGCTGTCAACTAGGGTGCATGGAATAGAATTTGTGTAGATATAGAGTTTCCTCATGTCTGTTTCATACAGGTTATAGTATCTAATATCTAAAAGAAAGACAAATACAATGAGTACTGTTCTTCCTCTTGCCGAGCACCTTTACTTTTGTTTACCACCCAATCTGCATAAATTAGAAATTACAGAAACCTTTTAAAAGGATATATTATTTTAAGAAGGTGGTGTGATGAGAGCAGGAAGTGATGTCACCAGATTGGGGGCGGAGCTTAGTCTGTGTCGCAGTTAGTTAGTGAGATCAATGCTACCAGATGTATGTTTCTATGCTCTACAATAAAATAGAGTTGTACCATCCTTGCTGTGTCCTGCATGTGTCCTGCATCTCATGACAGGTGGTGTCTGCTAGGAAGTCTTGGGCTCTCAAGTGATCCTGCGCCAGCAATTGACAAAAAAAGTGCTATAGTAAATCAAGGTCCAGTGTACAACAAAGGGATTTCAGTGGTCATTCTTAGAAATCATAGTGAATATAGTAAACTGTCTTGACTTCTTCATTGTCAAAACAGTATGAAGTATAACTTGAGTGTCCAGACATGATTGCAAACATTGTGCAATAGACAGCAATGTATGAACTGTAAATGTCACACACAGGGAAATCTATATTGAAAAACTAGAACTCAAGAAATTCCTGCCTTCCTGTGATTATGTTTATGATGATTTTGTATATCATGTTTTTCTATTATACCGTAGTAAAGTTATTACATATAGAAATTAACTTTATAACATTAAATTCAAGCATGTTTAAAGGATCACTAAATATAGTACAATTGTGTAATCAACAAATACAATAAAAAAGACAATACAATAACCATTACTTTGAATTTCAGATTAGTAGTGATTTTTTTTTATCTGGCATATTTCAAAGTTAATTCCATTTCCATCCACCTGTATCATGTGACAGCCATCAACCAAAAAAAAACACAAACGAATACACTGTGCACTCCTGCACATGCTTAGTAGCAACTAGTGCCTCAGGAAGTGTGCATACAAAAAGAATGTACACTTTTTTCTAAAGGAAGTAAATTAGATTTTTTTTGTAAAGTGATAGAAAGGCCTAAATTCTTAGATTTCAAATTAAAGTGCTTCCACTCATTTTTGACCTTTTCTATCCCTTTAATGAACGTAGCTGTGCTGAATATATCTACTTTTTGCAGCTCGTCTCATTTTACCTATACTGCAGTGGGAGCTGTCGCTAACAACATAGGACAAAATATTTATGTTTGTAGCTCACATTTCCTACCAACTTTAGTTTTATTGTAAATATATTTTTATTTCTTTATTTTTTTGTATCAGGTTGTATTTGCTTCTCTTTTAAATCCTTAATAGAGTTCAAGTAACTAATGTTCCTTTAATACGAAGGAAAAACAAAATTGTACTGCTTCTAGCCAAACCAGATTCTGGTTATATTTCTAATGTACAATGTATTTGATTTTAACAAACGCACCTTAGAGGTATCACTGTGTGATCTCATTGTATGCACACGCTCAGCTAGATCATGTGACAGTACTTGCAGCGTGCAGGCATGAGGATTAGACAGGACATGTGCCTTTCCTGCTTTTCACATGGAACTTGGCAGGCACACAGCAAACCTTTTAATAGCCCAGGATGACACATTAGCTGAGTCAGCAAAGAAAGCCACACAGCCACCAGCAGCAAAGGGATATTAAAAGCAAGACAGGAAGAGGTCTCTGAAAACAGGGTTTAGTCTACAGCATGTTTGTGCAGTTCTTAAGCTCGCACACCATTGACAAACAGAGCGACTGTATTAAACACACAGATATTTGTGGGGTATTGCAGCCTTTACTTTCATTACTGTGATTATCAATCATTTCTGTTGGCATTTATACACTGGTCTATCTGGAGTCAAAATTTTTATTTTTGATAATTTCTTTTTTTATTTTGTGTAATTTAGTGTTTATTTTTTTGTAATTTAGATAATTGTATTTTGTTAATTCATTTAATTTTATTGTAATGTTAGGTGTTAGTGTAACTCAGGTTAGGTTTTATTTTACAGGTAAATTGGTATTTATTTTAACTAGGTAGCTAGTAAATAGTTAATAACTATTTACTAACTATTCTACCTAGTTAAAATAAATACAAACTTAGCTGTGGAATAAAAATAAAACCTCAGATAGATACAATGTAACTATTAGTTATATTGTAGCTAGCTTAGGGTTTATTTTACAGGTAAGTATTTAGTTTTAAATAGGAATTATTTAGGTAATAATAGTAGGTTTTATTTAGAAATATTTTAATTATGTTAAAGTTAGGGGGTGTTAGGGTTAGACTTAGGGTTACATTAGGGGTTAATATATTTATTTAGTGTTAGTGATGTGGGAGGCCAGAGGTTTAGGGGTTAATAACTTTAGTATAATGGCGGCAGCGACATTGGGGACGGCAAATTAGGGGTTAATAAGTGTAGGTTGGTGGTGGCAACATTGGGGGCGGCAGATTAGGTATTAATAAGTGTAATGTAGGTGTCGGCGATGTTAGGGGCGGAAGATTAGGGGTTAATAAGTGTAATGTAGGTGTCGGCAATGTTAGGGGCAGCAGATTAGTGGTGTTTAGACTCGGGTTTATGTTAGGTTTAAACGTACATTTTTTTCCCCCATAGACATCAATGGGGCTGCGTTACAGAGCTTTTGTTTCCGCAATCGCAGGTGATGTCTATGGGGAAATCGTGCACAAGCACGTCAAAACATTGCTTGTATTTGGGTGAGGTGTGGAGCTCAACGCAACCATATCGCCCGCACAAGCTGTTTTTTTGCAATCCTGTAATAGCAGCGCTATGAAAGGTGAACGGTGAAAATAACGTACAAGTTATTGTCGAGCCAGCCATAACGCAAAACTCGTAATCTGGCTGAATGTTAATATGAGTGTAACTGCAATGTTACATGTATTTTTTATTTGTTTTGTGCAACTTTTTTGTCTCGTGTAACAGTTAACCAGAGCTCTGAAGTCTTGCTAACCCGATGCACGTTAAATTTGATTGTGCTCAATTGATTGCCTTTACTTTCAACTCGTCATATGTGCACTATTTACGTTGCGTGCAAAGAGCTGAGAAATACCCCATATTGTTCGTGCACTACAGTTAGCACGCCACTCATAATCTAGCCCTATGTTGGGTTTATACAATTTTTATTTGGCATATGGAAAGTATTTATAGTTTTCTAAAGCATTTTTAGTTTGAAAGCATAAAATGGAGAAACTGGCTAAAAAAAAAAAATGTTTTGATCAAAAGCATTAAAATCTGTTTCTTAAAGGGACATGAAACCCAAAATTTTTCTTTCATTATTCAGGTAAAGAATATAATTTTAAACAACTTTCCATTTTATTTTTATCATCTTATTTGATTCATTCTCTTGGTATCCTTTGTTGAAGCAACAATGCACTACTGGGAGTTAGTTAATGCACGTTAGTAAGCCAAAAACATGAGGCATTTATGTGCAGCAACCAATCAGCAGCTCCTGAGTCTACCTAGGTATCCTTTTAAACAAAGAATATCAAGAGAACAAAATAAATGAGATAATATAAGTAAATTGGAAAGTTGGTAAAATCACCTCCCTTTAAGAGAAACTAATACAAGAGAATTTAATATAATCTGTGCCTGAGCACCAGTGACGGAATCTGATAAATGGGGCATTAAAGTATAAATTGTTATTATTATAAATGTATAGCATATGCAACCAAGCACCGCATTGCAAAACATCTATATAGAAAATAAAGGTTTTAAAATCACTGTCATTTTGTTTGCATCAAAAGCAATTTAGGGATGCTCCTTCCTCTGATAACAAACCTAGCATAATCATGTTCCTGAACTATTTTTCCTGTGGTTAATTAGGATAAGGTGTAACTGAGTTTACAATCTGATCTCACCAATCACTGTGCAGAATGTTATAGAGATAGACAAAATTTAATAGATTTACTTCAGACTCCCTGGGGGTAGTGAAACAGGGACAATTTTCACAGGTAGTTTACAGCCAAAGTACACAATGAATGCATAATGCAATATTCTTACACAATTTATCTATTATTACATTAGGTTGTCAAAGGTATAAGAAACAGTTTGGGCAGCTCAGAGATCAGATTTGGCCAGGATAATGCGGAAGAGGCTCAAGTCCAGGAGTTGTATATACAGTCATGTGAAAAAGAAAGTACTACCTCTGATTTTTTTTTTCTTCCTCTTTGACGTCTGTGGTTTTACGTATCAGGACATAAAAACAATTATTTGGTCCTTAGCAGGTTTTAAGATTTGGTAAATACAACCTCAGATGAACAAAACACATGACATATTACTGTGTCATGATTCATTTTAAAAAATAAATACAAAATGGAGAAGCCCTGTGAGAAAAACTAAGAACACCCTTACTGCTTCCATAGGAATTAAGAGGCTAAGTAGCAGCCAGGTGCTGCTAATCAAATGCCCTTAATGAATTGATCATCGGCAAGTGTGACCACCTCTATAAAAGCCAAAGTTTTAGTAATGTGCTGGTCTGGAGCATTCAGGTGTGTGTTAACACAATGCCAAGGGGGAAAGACATCAGCAATGATCTTAGAGAAGCAATTGTTGCTGCCAATCAATCTGGGAAGCGTTATAAGGCAATTTCCAAACAATTTAAAGTCCATTATTCTATAGTGAGATTATTCACAAGTGGAAAACATTCAAAACAGTAGCCAATCTTACCAGGAGTGGACGTCCCAGAAAATTCACACCAAGGTCAGACCGTGCAATGCTCAGAGAAATTGCAAAAAACCCAAGAGTTTTTTGCAAACCCAAGTTACATCTCAGACTCTAAAGGCCTCAGCATATTTAAATGTTACATTTCATGACAGTACAATTAGAAAAATCCTGATCAAGTATAGTTTGTATGGAAGTATTGCCAGGAGAAAGCCTCTTCTCTCTAAAAAGAACATGGCAGCACGGCTTAGGTTTGCGAAGTTGCATCTGAACAAACCACAAGATTTCTTGAACAACAACCTTTGGACAGGTGAAACCAAAGTGGAGATGTTTGGCCATAATGCACAGCACACGTCTGGCAAAAACCAAGCACAGTATATCAACACAAACACCTCATACCAACTGTCAAACACGGTGTTGGAGGGACGATGATTTGGGCTTGTTTTGCAGCCATAGGACCAATGATCCCAAGCACACCAGCAAATCTACAACAGAATGGCTGAAAAAGAAAAGAATCAAGGTTTCCAATGTACCAAAGTCCAGACCTGAACCCGATAGAAATGCTGTGGTGGGACCTTAAGAGAGCTGTGCATTAACGAATTCCCGCAAACCTCAATGAACTGAAGCAACGTTGTAAAAAAGGTAGGCCAAAATTCCTCCAAGCTATTGAATCATAAGGTGTACTTAGTTTTTCACACATTTCTTCTCCATTTTGGCTTTATTTTTGTTAAATAAATCATGACGTGTTGTTGTTCATCTGAGGTTGTATTGACTTAATTTTAAGACCTGCTAGGACCAGATGATTTTTTATTATGTCCTGATACGTAAAACCATACAATTGAAACAGTGTGAAATTTCTTTATAACATGACTGTAAAAAGTTACAAGTATATTGCTTCTCTGCAAACAGTAGCTAAGGTACAGAAGTAACAAAATACTAAAATAACGTGTGCTTGCAAGTAGATGCGTAATTTTAAAATTATATAAGAAAATAATACTTTACTCACTGAAATATGGTATAAAACAAAATTTTTTTTTTTTTTTTAAATCTGCAAAATTTGCACTTGTAAAAAGAGGAAGTGAAATCAAACATGCTTAGTGTAAGCATCTGGGTATTTTGAATTTATAAAAAGAAAAATTAGTTTGTGATCACATGAGAAAATTACTCAATAGGTCAAGTCAACCACAACTGGTCATGTTTTGTGTTACTGTCTATAGTGCCTGTGGATGTTACTTCTTAGCTGGCAGATGGATTTAAATGCTATTAGCATTTTTTCTCTCCTCTCTTTCCTTTACATTTCTGAAAATCCCTAAAGCATAAACACTCGAGTGCATGGATTATAAACTAATTCCTGTCTCAACCAGCCAAATTGTGAACTAGTGTTTAATAGTGTTCGTTTCAAATGTTTTTTTTTCTTCTTTCTGTGAAAAAAACAAAAACATTGTTTAGTTAAAGTGAATGTAAACTTTGATGAATGTGTGCCCGTTTTTTAAAAAAATCCTATTAAAAACAGCGGCACTTTCATTCATCAAAGTTTACATTTTAGGGGGGCGGAGCCAACTATCAAAGAGGAAAGACGCACATTAGCAGAGCTCCTGAAGCCTGACTACTAAAACTCAGATTTACGAAGTCCTAAGTACCTATATTTACTCCTCACCCTACTCTGGGAATGGAAGTCTCTCCCGTGCACCTTGCCTCTCTGCTGGAGGACCTGTTTGTGAAAGCTGATAGTCAATTTCACAGCTTGAGGGCTATCTTTGTGGAGCTGCGCAACCAAGATGGCGTTTCCTCCCTTCCTAACTCTGACACCCATGTGGCGGCTCGGACTGAGGATACACTGCCTACTCAATACACTATGGACCGACAGCAAGAATGGCAGCCCAGGTGGGGATTGTCCGGCATCTTGCCTGGACCTATCAGTAGGAACCCGACAAAATCGCTCACAGCTGACCCGCTCCACATGGCTGCCGAGATGTCACAACCAGTGAAATTTTTCCAGTACAAGGTGGTGAGGTGCCCGCAGCCCTCCACCACTAACATGGACCCTAAGTTGCATTATACGGCTCGGCCGGAGGAGCCCCTGATGCAGAGGAAAGGTAAAAGCCACACAAGAAGCCTAAAAACCTCGACCTATAATCTTACTAGTAATGCGAAGCATGAAACCGCCAGATGCCTTCCCTCACACCCAGAGGCCTTACCAAGTGGGCCACTAAAAGCAGACAACAGCTTGAAGTCACATACTAAGCAGCAGTCTCTACCGGTACATACTAGGAACTTAGCACACTTCGCAGCACAAAGAGCAAACACTGTTAGAGCTGGTATTGGCTCTTGTACCGGAGGGTCCCAGTCAGTTTAAGTGCGCTGCCTGTAGTTAAACAATTGCTATGCATGGGAGGCTAGATACAGTCTCGCCAAACGCAATTATCAGACTTCCTATCTTAACCGCACCTAAATCTACCTACAGGAGACACGCAGACATCAGATTGCGCAGAGACTTACATGGGACTTTTGGGAATCTTTAATATGCTCTCACACTGGACTCAGGAGCTTACGGGATTGCCAATAACTATTATCTTTAATGACATACCTTGTGAGCCCAGACAAGTATTCTACCCTCTTGATGAGGGACGTACTGTTTATCTGTAACGCAGTGGCTGGTATTTTCCTAACGATCATGGCCCCATTGCCAGTATCATTCTAGCCCACAAAGCGCGGCATTGAGAGTGTGTATTTTATATATCAGTCTGCAGCTGCACATATAATCTTATAATCTGGAGGAAGCATTGAGACACTAACACTAATAGTAATATGATATCATTATATACTGTTATTCTGGTTCTGATGTTATTTCATAATTGGGTAGTAGTTACTTATATTACTTAATAGGTATATTATTGCTCTTCTTTATTCCAAGCTAAACTGTTTAGATCTCACTAATTTAGTACTTGAAGTAAGTGACCTATTCCCTTCTTTCCTGTTTTTTCATTTGTATAATTAATTGGGTAGGATAGAAAAACAAGGGGGTAGGTCACGCTACATACACTTATGTTTGGTGTATATTACATTAGCTAGTCAATGTCATACTGTATGTGATACCTATATATTTACCTTTTATAGGGGTTTTGAAACAACATATACCTGCTTTACTAAAATCGTCTGCCACTAGTATAATGGGGTGACCTCTCTTGTCTAACCTGATTAAGCTATTACCTTGTGTTACTCCTCACAGTTAGGTAGTGAGTATTATCAATCCCCTTTTACATATATAAGTACTGACCAGAACCATATTAATTTCTTGAATTACACCTGATACTACTAAGTCCCATTTGTGTCTACCTATGTACATAGTTGTTTTGTCCCCACTAGCTTATCCCCCTTTTAGTACATGTGCTTTACCTGGAGATATTGTAATATTGGCTTTCTACATCGCTTTATATTTCAATGACATTAGTATTTTAAATGATGCCTATACCCTTAGCTACTTAAAACAACATTATTTAAAGGCCTAAGCACTGCACTGTTCATAAATGTTAACTCTTCAATCACTATTGTGTTGTGGGTATAGTTGACACATAATGCTTAGACTAGTTGATATTATGCCATACAAGATCTTATAGAGATAGTCTGTATTATTTTTCAATTGTTGTGATATTCCTATATATGACCCCCATCTTGTACATGCCGTGGTAACTTGTGAAGGTGACATTGTCAGCCTTATTGTAGTTAAGGGCGCTCCCTAGGTTGATTTAATTACTAGAGCAAATCATCTTTCCCTGTTGGGCCCCTCTCCTCCCTTTCCCGCCGGTACTTTTTGCCTGCGGGTCATATCCCTACTCCCTTTTCCCACATCGCCTATAGCTGGCATTTCCCTAGGAGAGGAGCCCATCCAGAAGGCTCCAATACCTTATATTTCATATTACATATATACTGATATTCCTCCTTGAGCATGACTGTATTAGGAGTTAATCTTATTCATTATACACACAAAAGCCTAGAGACCTTCATTAGGTCTCTACTCAAGGATACTCATAAAATACAGCTATAATGGTGGCAGCCTGGGAAGTATGTTAGTTTCAATATATCTTATGGCTCCACCCTCCACCCCCCCATATTTAGAGTGGTGCTTACCCGCTGAATATCCCCCCCCCTTATTATATACATATTCCTTCGCTTCTGGAAGCTCCTAAAGAGCTGTTTACCTGACCATTAGCTATTTCTTTTTTTTTTTACAATTCTGGTCCATTGGGCCTAAAACTGTGTTTCCATCTGGTCAGTCATGTATGCTATTTTATTGAAACATTGAGGTTTCATTAGCCTACCATTAATGCTTTTTATAACTGTCAAAGTGTTTTGTTCAATTTTGTTTGTATCTTTTTCTTTTTTTCACAAGAGGCGTATTATGTTCTATGTTTGACATGCAAAACCTCAATAAAAAATATTTTTAAAAAAAAGTTTACATTTTAGCCGTTTTGTTTAAATACTTACCTTTTCTTCTTGCAAAGCCGGAGTGCTTCCCCTGCCCGTCGCCCGTCTTTTCATAGGTCAGAAATGAAGAATCCGACTTCCTCTAATCACGGCATGGCCTATTTGCTCTGGGGGTGAAGCCGTGATTGGAGGAAGCTGGATTTGTCATTGCTGACATAAGAAGAGATGAGTAATGGGCAGGGGAAGCGCTGCTCGGGCTTTGCAAGAAGAAAAGGTATTTAAACCAAACGGCTAAAATGTAAACTTTGATGAATGAAAGTGCCCCTGTTTTTAATAGGATTTTTAAAAACCGGGCACACATTCATCAAAGTTTACATTCATTTTTCCTTTCCTTATTCAGATAGGGCATACAACTTTAAACTTTCTCATTTACTTAAACTATCTAAAAATTGCTACATTCTGTTAGTATCCTTTGTTGAAAAGACTTAGGAGTAGCTAATTGGTGGTTGCAAATATATACCTCTTTTCATTGGCTCACCTGATGTGTTCAGCTAGCTCCTAGTAGTGCATCACTGCTTGTTTAAAGTATTTACTTCTTAGGGACGTTAAAGTATTTATTATTTGTTGGATTTAAAAGAAACACTTAAAATGTGTTAGACTTTTTTCTTTTCATAAAGCAGATGCTCCTCAACTGAAAAACGTTAAAAAAAAAAAAAAAAAATCCCACAAATAAAGCAGTGGACGTTCTTCTGTTCATCAGCCAATCCTTCCAGCTGTACACAGACATGCACTTTATTTTAGATTCAAAATGAAGACAAAACAATGTAATTTAACATTTTTCCTATTATATAGTGCTCTTTCTTGTGCCTATTTGGCTCACAGACTGTATTGTTACTACATTGACTTTCCAAAAAGTCACTGCCTTAGAAAACGTAAAGGACCTATAAATACAGTAGAAACGCATAATCAACAATTACAATTCACCGGTCTGGGTTTCCTAAAAAAAAAAGTATTTTTTTTTTTAAAAAACGCTGCAATGTAAAGTTTAATGAATGAAAGTGCCCCTGTTTTTAATAGTATTTTTTTTTTTTAAATGGGCACTCATTCAACTTTACATGCACTTTAATATTTCCTTCCCACTGCATCATGTGACAGCTATAAGCCAATCACAAAATGCATATACGTATATACTGTGAATTCTTCCACATGCTCAGTAGTTATGTGTATATAAAAAGATTGTGCACATTTAGGTCATGGAAATACATTGGAAAGTTGTTTAAAACTTTGTGCTCTATCTGAATCATGACAGTACATACATTTAAACATACCAGTATCTATTATGCACTCCCAATGTGCATTAGCAGGAAATGACCACCAGCCAATGAGATTTAGTACACAACTTATAGAGCTGTATTAGTCTTCGTTGAAATCTAAACAGTTTTTACTTATTATTTTTATTATTATACTTTATTTATGAAGCGCCAACATATTCTGCAGCGCTGTCCATGGGTACAATTCATTTACATATAACAATGATATAAAACTTGTAAGAGACAAGACAAAATTTACAAACACATACAGGAGAAACGGAGGGCCCTCTTCACGTGGGAATTTAAAATCAAGAAAGGGTAGGAGGTTGAGAAACAGGGGGTGAGGACTGCAAGATTGAGAAAGATGTTAATGCAGAGTTAGATGAGGGAAATGTTAGGCAAGTGAAATTAATTTAGGTGCTGCACGACAGAAGTCCTGCAGTCTAGCATGAGAGGAGGTGATAGTCGCGGATGCAAGGAGCAGGTCATTGTTGGATCTTAGTGGGCGGGTTGGAGTAAACTTGTTTATTAGAGAGGATAGGTAGAGGGGAGCGGCGTTGGTGAGAACTTTGTATGTAAGGGTGAGAATTTTCAATTTAATTCTGCTGTGAATGGGGAGCCAATGAAGGGACTTGCAGAGAGGTGCAGCAGATACAGAGCGACGGGAAAGGTGGATCAGCCTGGCAGAGGCATTTAGGATGGATTGACGGGGGGAGAGGCGGGAAAGAGGAAGGCCTGACATGTGCAAATGTTTTGCATTTCTTTATGCAAACAAGAAATTCAATATGTTTAATCCTGTCCTAAAATAGAAGATTTTTTTAAGAAAAGTGACCCTTTAAAAACCCCCCAAAACTCACAGTGTCTCCAATCTTCATGTCTCCGCACTTGCGTCCTCCTGGATAGGACAAACCGTCCTGACATGTGGCTGAAAAACTCAGGTTGATATCCTCAGGACTATCGGAAACTGTGAGCTCCACTTTGGAGCGAATATTCTGGAAAAAAACAACAACGCGCACAATTATTATTGGAATACAGCATTATACAAGGAGGTTAGAAGGAGAATGTACACAATACACAGTTTAGAGCCCTGAAGGGGCTTTAGGATCATGAGGGTGGGTAGGGGAATTAAAAAGAAACACTTAAAATGTGTTAGACTTTTTTCTTTTCATAAAGCAGATGCTACTCAACTGAAAAACGTTAAAAAAAAAAAAATCCCACAAATAAAGCAGTGGACGTTCTTCTGTTCATCAGCCAATCCTTCCAGCTGTACACAGACATGCACTTTATTTTAGCTTCAAAATGAAGACAAAACACTGTAATTTAACATTTTTCCTATTATATAGTGCTCTTTCTTGTGCCTATTTGGCTCACAGACTGTATTGTTACTTGGAGCTGCACAGCACTGTGTTGGTTCAATAAACTTTGACTATGTTTAAGCCCTTTACACTACATTGACTTTCCAAAAAGTCACTGCCTTTGAAAACGTAAAGGACCTATAAATACAGTAGAAACGCATAATCAACAATTACAAACTAAAAAGACAATGCAATAAAACTTAGGATTTGATGATCAAAAACTTCCCGGCATGGAGAGAAAGCATGCAAAATCTTTGCAGGCTTTTTCTCAACATTATATTATAGTGTCTGTGTCTCTTTTTCATGTTCAGAATCCTGTACAGCTAGATAAACATCATTCAAGCTAAAATTTGCCTTCCTAAAATTCTTTGATAATAATGGTCTGGCAGCAAGTGGTAAATATATTTAAAAAAACTTTTCTTTAATAAAAAGTTAAAATAAAATAGCAATGCGTTTCTCAGCCAACCAGTGGCTGTTTCATCAGAAACGCGTTGCTATTATATTTTAACTTTTTATTAAAGAAAGTTTTTTAAATATATTTACCACTTGCTGCCGGACCATTATTATTTGTTCTTTGACCTATACTTCACCTTCGGATTATTAGGAGTTCCAGACTGCCGGATACAAGTCTACTGGGTGACTATATTGATCCCAGCTCGCTCAGACTGCACCAAGAGGTGTGCTCTACCAAATGTGAGTGTAATACTTACCTTTTCTATACATCCGCTGCCTGTATAGACATTACTAGGCCATATAGGCACTTGTTTGTGTTCTCTATCATCTTCTGCAGAGTATTGAACATTCATCGGAGTACAGTCTTCTGGGTGACTGCTATTAACCCCAGACCGTTCCTTCTGCACCATCAGGGGTGCCTCACCTAATGTGAGTGTATCTACTCAACCTAATATTTTCATTTGCATCCAATAATATTGGGTCATGTGGCGCTTCTGTGTTCTTATGTTATCTTCAGATTACTGATCCCGGATCATGGCCTAGATCCTTTAGAGATAGCTGCCTTTGACCTTTATCACCAACTATCCACTGTGGACATTACCATCTATTAATGAGGCAATTTTTTACCAAGAAATATCTATTAAAAACGATTTTATAGATAACACTATTGTTTATTTATCTAGATAGGATTTTATCATCCACGTTAGTTTTCAGAGATTATCATATTTTATTCTGCTTAATATATGTGATCACATTTATATGTACTTATATTCACTTCTATACCTATTTGTGTGTACATAGATATATATTAATAATTTATATTTTAGGTGGCATAGCTCCATTAGTTTGATTGCCTCCAATCTGACAATACTCACTTAACATCATTCACTTTGAGTATATTATATACGGCCTTAAAAGGGCGCCCCCTATCTTTACAAATAAAAACATAATTTATGTAAGAATTTACCTGATAAATTAATTTCTTTCATATTGGCAAGAGTCCATGAGCTAGTGACGTATGGGATATACAATCCTACCAGGAGGGGCAAAGTTTCCCAAACCTCAAAATGCCTATAAATACACCCCTCACCACACCCACAATTCAGTTTAACAAACAGCCAAGAAGTGGGGTGATAAAGAAAGGAGTAAAAAGCATCAACAAAGGAATTTGGAAATAATTGTGCTTTATACAAAAAAATCATAACCACCCTAAAAAAGGGGGTGGGTCTCATGGACTCTTGCTAATATGAAAGAAATGAATTTATCAGGTAAGTTCTTACATAAATTATGTTTTCTTTCATGTAATTAGCAAGAGTCCATGAGCTAGTGACGTATGGGATAGCAATACCCAAAATGTGGAACTCCACGCAAGAGTCACTAGAGAGGGAGGGATAAAAATAAAAACAGCCATTTTCCGCTGAAAAAAATAATCCACAACCCAAAATAAGTTAATTCTCATATATGTGAGGAAAAAAACTTAAATCAAAAGCAGAAACATCAAACTGAAACCGCTGCTTGAAGAACTTTTCTACCAAAAACTGCTTCCGAAGAAGCAAATGCATCAAAATGGTAGAATTTAGTAAATGTATACAAAGAAGACCAAGTAGCAGCTTGCAAATCTGATCAACTTCTTAAAAGTCCAGGAAGTGGAAACTGATCTAGTAGAATGAGCTGTAATTCTCTGAAGCAGGGCTTGACCTGACTCCAAATAGGCTTGATGAATCAAATGTTTTAACCACGAGGCCAAAGAAATGGCAGAAGCCTTCTGAAGTTTCCTGGAACCAGAAAAGATAACAAATAGACTAGAAGTCTTCCTGAAATTTTTAGTAGCTTCAACATAATATTTCAAAGCTCTCACCGCATCCAAAGAATGTAAAGATCTTTCCAAAGAATTCTTAGGATTAGGACACAAAGAAGGGACAACAATTTCTCTATTAATGTTGTTAGAATTTACAACCTTAGGTAGAAATTTAAAAGAAGTCTGCAAAATTGTCTTATCCTGTGAAAAAATCAGAAAAGGTGATTCACAAGAGAGAGTGGGTAATTCAGAAACTCTTCTAGCAGAAGAGATGGCCAAAAGAAACAACACTTTCCAAGAAAGTAGTTTAATGTCTAAAGAATGCATAGGCTCAAACGGAGGAGCCTGTAAAGCCTTCAAAACCAAATTAAGACTCCAAGGAGTAGAGATGACAGGCTTGATACGAACCAAAGCCTGCACATAACAATGAATATCAGCCGGTTTAGCAATCTTTCTATGAAATAAAACAGAAAGAGCAGAGATTTGTCCTTTCAAGGAACTTGCAGACAAACCTTTATCCAAACCATCCCGAAGAAACTGTAAAATTCTAGGAATTCGAACAGAATGCCAAGAGAATTTATGAGAAGAACACCATGAAATGTAATTCTTCCAAACTCGATAATAAATCTTTCTAGAAACAGATTTACGAGCCGGCAACATAGTATTAATCACTGAGTCAGAGAAACCTCTATGACTAAGCACTAAGCGTTCAATATCCATACCTTCAAATTTAATGATTTGAGATCCTGATGGAAAAACGGACCTTGAGATAGAAGGTCTGGCCTTAATGGAAGTGGCCAAGGTTGGCAACTGGACATCCAAAAAAGATCCGCATACCAAAACCTGGGAGGCCATGCTGGGGCCACCAGCAGCACAAACGATTGCTCCATGATGATTTTGGAGATCACTCTTGGAAGAAGAACTAGAGGTGGGAAAATATAAGCAAGTTGATAACACCAAGGAAGTGTCAATGCATCCACTGCTTCCGCCTGAGGATCCCTGGACCTGAACAGGTACCTGGGAAGTTTTTTTGTTTAGATGAGATGCCATCAGATCTATTTCTGGAAGCCCCCACATGTGAACAATTTGAGAAAACACATCTGGGTGGAGAGACCATTCTCCCGGATGTAAAGTCTGACGACTGAGGTAATCCGCTTCCCAATTGTCTATACCTGGGATATGAACTGCAGAAATTAGACAGAAGTTGGATTCCGCCCAAACAAGTATCCGAGATACTTATTTCATAGCTTGAGGACTGTGAGTCCCACCCTGATGATTGACATATGCCACAGTTGTGATATTGTCTACCTGAAAACAAATGAACGGTTCTCTCTTCAACAGAGGCCAAGACTGAAAGGCTCTGAAAATCGCACGGAGTTCCAAAATATTGATTGGTAATCTCGCCTCTTGAGATTTACAAACCCCTTGTGCTGTCAGAGATCCCCAAACAGCTCCCCAACCTGAAAGACTTGCATCTGTTGTGATCACAGTCCAGGTTGTACGAACGAAAGAGGCCCCTAAAATTATACGATGGTGATCTAACCACCAAGTCAGAAAAAGTCAAACATTGGGATTTAAGGATATTAATTGTGATATCCTTGTATAATCCCTGCACCATTGGTTCGGCATACAAAGCTGGAGAGGTCTCATATGAAAATGAGCAAAGGGGATTGCGTCCGATGCTGCAGTCATGAGACCTAAAACTTCCATGCACATAGCTACTGAAGGGAATGACTGAGACTGAAGGTTCCGACAGGCTGCAACCAAAACGTTTCTTGTCTGTTAGAGACAAAGTCATGGACACTGAATCTATCTGGAAACCATAAAAAGGTTACCTTTGTCTGAGGAATCAAATAACTTTTTGGTAAATTTATCCTCCAACCATGTCTTCGAAGAAACAACACTAGTTGATTCGTGTGAGATTCTGCAGAACATAAAGACTGAGCGAGTACCAAGATATCGTCCAAATAAGGAAATACTGCAAATCCCCGCTCTCTGATTACAGAGAGTAGGGCACCTAGAACCTTTGAAAAGATTCTTGGAGCTGTCGCTAGGCCAAAAAGAAGAGCAACAAATTGGTGATGGTTGTCTAGAAAAGAGAATTTCAGGAACTGATAGTGATCTGGATGAATCGTAATATGCAGATATGCATCCTGTAAGTCTATTGTGGACATATAATGCCCTTACTGAACAAAAGGCAGAATAGTCACCATTTTGAAAGTTGGTACTCTTAGATATTGATTGAAAATCTTTAGATCCAAAACTGGTCTGAATGAATTTTCTTTCTTTGGGACAATGAATAGATTTGAATAAAACCCCAGACCCTGTTCCTGAAATGGAACTGGCATGATTACCCCTGATAACTCCAGGTCTGAAACACACTTCAGGAAAGCCTGAGCCTTTACTGGGTTTGCTGGAATGCGTGAGAGAAAAAAATCTTCTCACAGGCGGTCTTACTCTGAATCCTATTCTGTACCCCTGAGAGACAACACTCTGAATCCAATGATTTTGGACCGAATAGATCCAAACATCTTTAAAAAATTTAAATCTGCCCCCTACCAGCTGAGCTGGAATGAGGGCCGCACCTTCATGCGGACTTGGGGCTGGTTTTGATCTCTTAAATGGCTTGGATTTATTCCAATTTGAAGAAGGCTTCTAATTGGAAGCAGATTTCTTAGG